>NC_079479.1:9422520-9725551 GCF_026230105.1 Diorhabda sublineata
CTAGATGGTGTAAGAGACAACTATCTCTAAATATTTATAAATTCGTCATTTTTCGATCTTGCAACACGAGATCATGAATTTTTTTGCACGCTTTCAAATATCTAAGACACTATCTTCACACCATGGGCATCACCGATGATCCGGAGTACCGTTGGTGCATGGAGGAGGCCGAAACTGCAGACCACGTTATCTGCGAGGGTATTGTACTCACTCTAGTAGGTTTAACCATCTGGGCAAACCTCACAACTTGTCTAAGACATGAAAGCGTTCAAGTAGAAGCGCACGACATCGGCCTCTGGTAAGTGGGGCGCATCTGAAGGTTTAACGGTTCCCTTGCTGCCGATTACTTTGAACTATAAACGCTTTTAAACCGTCGTCAAGAAGTATAATATAGGTAAATGTAGAACCAGAGGAAGAACTCTAAAAATAACGTTGAAGATGGGAAAACGAAACAAGGTAATATCGTGAATGAGTAGGCATCGAACATCGTTCAACTGACTACTTCCTAAGCCACTTTTTGTGAGGACAAGAAGTGTTTATACGTTTATAAAGATAATAATTGAAAGAAAATCAGATTTGGAGCTAGCGCAAACGACAATATTATGAAGAAGAAGGCGAGTAAAAAAAATCACTTATAAGTCCCGAAACCACCGATCCAGACGCTGAAGAAGGTATGCCTAGGGAGTACCATAGCATCTACGCGGGGGGTTCAAAAGGACAATGGGCATTAGCTACGAAAACATTAATATACAAAGTTTACCTAATTAGAAAACAATTAACAAAAAAAGGTCAAAACTAAGTAAAAAGTTGCGGTTTTTTAAATTTTTATCAAACTCCCTAAACTGAAACTTTTGTCTTTAGAGTGAGTAAAAGAAAATGGTTAATATTTTATTGGTCTATAAAATGACTGTACAATTAGAGTCACTTGTGGGATTCCGATACACTTTGATTATACCTACTAGTAATTTGAATTGAAAGAAACTGCCTTTAATCTCAATAGCTAAGAATCATCATCAAATGTACAATTCTTGTTTGGTTTGTTTTTATATTTCGACGTCTGAAATGAAACTTTATTTTTTAATAGAATAATTTATAATCCTACACACGACCTTCGTTGACCATTCACCTGAAAAATTTAGTTCCCAAAATGGCATTAATAAATTAATATCTCATTGAAGAGTCAGAAAGTCTATGCCCGAAGGCAAAAATGCGCGCAATTTAAGCATACATTGATTAGTTACAACACCATCGCCATAATTTTTTGAGGAGTGGTTGACATTGAGTTACCATATGGTTGTTGATACGAAACTAAACCGAATTTTACATTAACTGAAACTTACATTAAAATGAGCTCATAATTTTCTACAGAACTTTCAGATGTACATACATATCCTGCACTCTCATCTTGATTTATTCCCCGAGAATTCGCGTGTTGTAACTGACGATCAAAGCGAAAGTTTCCATCACGACATTTCCTTAATAGATAAGCGCTACCAAGGGAAAAAAACCTGGAATGCTAGCACGAAAATAATAACTATTGATTGTATATTGTTCATAATGCTGTACAAAAGGTTTCTATTCGCAGGAAATCTATGAAGCATGAGTAAATTGGCAGATCATATTCATACTCAAACGCAAACAAAGCCAGCCGAATATCAGGCGCACTCCGCGACATTATCTGGATAATACCACTATGAACAAAAGGGCAAAAGTTAAAATATACTAACCGCCCCCACTAACCCATATTGACATATGCTATAGAAACAAGAGCGGACAATGAAAGAACTAAAAACATCAATCGAACAATAGAAATGAAAATAGTAAGAGACAGAAAGAGAAACAAAGACATAAGACACGAATGTGAGGTGGAAGACATAATCACATAGGGACATAAACGTAGAAGAGCTTGTTACGAAAACGTGGACAGGATCACCAAAGGAAGATTAGCAAAGATCGCACGAGACGGTAAACCAGGGACACGACAACTTTTAGGAAAACCTCCAAAAGATGGATGGATTCGTGGACATCAACATCTCAAGGATAACAAGTTGGAAACTACAATACGTTGAAGAAGAAGAAGAAGAAGAAGAAGAAGAAGAAGATATTCATACTCCATTCTTTACGTTTGCTTCAGAATGGAAATGTGATTTGTGATTCCAGATCTAAACCCGTATTGGTAGTCTCCGACCAAGTTTTCTCCAAATATTCTCAATCTTTTATCTGTGGCTTTGAACAAAATTTTGAGGGTTGTATCTTGTAGCGCTCTACCTCTATAGTTTCTGCATTCTTCTTCCATTCTTGTGTATTGGTGTTATTATTGCCATTTTCGGTATTGTCTCTTATTATTGATGGTCAAAAACTTTATCAAACTCATCAACGACGTCTAGCTATTAAATAACGAGATTGGTTACGAAAAATTATATATATTCAATATACTTCCCTCTCCTTGTCACACACCTTTCCATACGTTTTTTACATTGATCGAAGCATTGCTGGAAGTCTTCTTTGGTGATGGTCTTCAGGAGCTTTGCCGTTTTTTGCTTTACCGCTTCCTTCGACTCAAATCGGGTCCCTTTTAAAGTAGATCTTTTTCAAACCTCTCAAGGAAATCTGAATCAAGATATTTTAATCAGGGGTCGGATTTTTTGACACCAACTTCACACAGACTTTTGTCATGTGTAATTCTTTGTGTAAATTTTTTCTAACCGTTTTGAAACAGTCACACGGCGACCTGTGCGCTGATTATCTTTAGTGCCTTCACTAAAGCGCTTACAACACTCAAAAACGCGCACGAGATAGAGAATTATCCCCGTAGACTTATTGTAACAATTTATAACACTCAGTCGGAGTTTTTTTCAATTTTACTAGAAATTTGAGATATCTAGATACCCAATGCACTACTCGTTTTTTATCCCAGCTGTCTAGGGTGCCCTCTAGACGCGCAGTCACGTTATTTAATAACCAGACCTCGTATTTTTATTTTATACCACTGAAGTGCCGTTGTTGATTTTGCCAAACTTATTAAATGCCCTTTATACCTATATTTAATATGGGATTTTGATTTATAGAGTTGCTTTGACAATCTATAGCAGTCTCCGTTTTAAATAAACGTGTTTATAATAATGGACAAAACCCACGAAGCAACAGATAAAATATTTGAATAGACTGGTACTATTGAAAATGAAAAGATTCTGAAAATACATTTTTTTCTTATATAAATAAATTTACAGATCGACTTCCATTCTCAGTTATTCTAAGAACGATTTATGTGCGAGATGTTCGAAGGACGTTATGTTAGTTAAACATCTTTATTTCCCACGCAATTTACAACTTAAGATGTAATGTAATTGATTGATTTGATTACGATAATGTATTTCACATACCATATTTATACATTTTCTTAACGTAATAGAACAAAGAAATACTTTCTTGTTAACTCGATAAATTCTTGAAAAATTTTGATTATAGTTGAAGATATGAGGTTAAAAAGTACTACAAAGTTATGAAAAAGGGTGAAATGGAATTTTTTACACACGTTGTACACGACAATTTCGAAAACTACATAAAAACGTAGTTAGTATTTATTTTTCAAATAAATAAAGCTTAAGGTAAATTTAATACAGTTTTGAAAATAAATTAGTATGTACAGGAAGTTGTAGACCATTTTATGTTGCGTGCTACACAAAATGTCGACGGTTGGTTAGGAGGTTTTCCATCTACCATGGCGATTTAGAGCCAGAAGATCACCAGTTTTGTTGCTGATGATTGTAGCTGATGTTCTTCTGTACAAGTTTCAAAAATTTATCAAATTTATTGATGCATACAAATTGCTTAATGCATTTTACACGTAATTTTTGTGTAACACGTTGCATCATATACTGGTCGGTGTGATTGTCAATTTCACAAATTTTTTGAAAAATTCTACGTCAAATCTATTGCTCATTTTCGAAATCCCATCTCTTATCATATAGTTTTCCACTCAATAAAGGATGAACCTGTGTATATAGTATGTGTATTAACTAAACTAACCAATTTTGGAAGATATTTCACTCGAAAGTAGTCATTGCAAAGATCTATAATCACGAAATGTGCGTTTAGTTTCAAAATAAACTATATTCATATATAAGGAAGACATTTTTTAAAGAAAATTTAATTTATCTAACATTAAATGCGGAGTATTGAAAATTATTTCCCATAATTATTGAATTTTTCGCGGAATGCGTTGATCAAGGTCAAAATCAGTTGTACGAAGAAGATAATGAACTGACTCTGTATAAGTTGTTTGGAATTGACGACAATTACAGTCCTAAAAAGGTGATTCATCCATGAGTAACGCGCCTGTCTGTAAAACTGAGAGCGCTACCACTAAGTCGCATTAACTTTACAACGTTGCCACTTTTTCTTTAAGTAAATAAAACTTCGGATACATTAATGAATAAATTTCGATTGTTGCTCAAATTTCGTAAATAAAAAATGTTTAGTAAGTAGTACAAAATTTTTATTTGATAAAATTGGTATTTTACTATGACAAAAAAACTGAATCATTAAACGTGTTATTCGATCTTCAATTATTTTGAATGTTATTGCAAAGAAAAACATTTATGTGAATATACGCTGAATGCATTTAATTTCTGAGTGGAAATTTTTTAAACAAATGATGCTATGAGTTCATATTAGAACAAATTCGAAATAACTAAAATATATAATTAACATAAATTAAAAATTTTGTTGATTTTCCTCATGTTTCAACATCTTCTGATATATCTGAAAGCATTTACTAAGAATCTATACAATCATGAAAATACAACCCACAAAATGATAATAATCACCAATTTATATCTCTTCCTTTCGTAAATGATCTCTCGCAACATTTATTCAAGAAATATGATTTAAAAATTTGCAATAAACTTAATAATCTATTGTATAAACGTTTCTATAATAAAATTAATAACGCCAAAATCAAAAAACAATAAAATTGTTCATGAAATTCCTTGTAATAACTGTGAAGCTACATATATTGGTCAAACAAGTCAATACCTGGAAAATAGAATAAAAAGTCACAACCCCGCCCCGTAGGAATGCGTGCATCGAGCGCACATTTGCAGTTATCTTCAATCCCTGTACTTAGCTTAAAATGTTTATTACCGTGAATATAAGAAGAAATATTATAAAAGGGTTAACTCTTTCTCATCAATGCGATTATAGTCATAATCTCCTAACCTAACCGAACTTAACCTAATCTAACCTAACCTAACTTAACATAACCTAACTCAACGTAACGTGGAAAATTCAAAATACGCGATTTTTCGATTATATTGAACCTAATACCAAAAATACACTTATTCTTATAAAAAAATAACTTTTTACATCAATTTTTGTTCAATATTTTATATAATATTGAACATTTGCTCGTTTTGTTCAATATTAGATGTTGCTGATGGTTTCTCGTTTTGTTTTAATGATAATAATGTAGAAGAGCAAATCTTATATCAGGACTAACTTTCTATATAAAAAAATGTCCCTCGGCCTACCCAAAAATGGCTATTAAATCTCTCTCTTTCTACGTGTTCCATAAACATTAAAACAATTGGGAGCGTGTGTATTTTAGGAATTTTTCATTTTTTTCTCTATTTTTGACATCAACTTGTGATAGAAATTTGTGATATCCGGTTTTGTAATAATAAACACGTGTGATTTAATTTATACAATATTATAGGATTTTTAACCAGAGCTGGCAACTATGTTTAAGTTTTAGATTGCAGTAAGAGGCATGATTCGTCAGTCTACGTTGGTCGTTTATCGGTTTCGTAGTAATATCTTGTCATTTTTTATTAATTTTGACAGTAAATTTTTCGATAAAATGCAATATAATATCGTCCG
The DNA here is from genome assembly GCF_026230105.1 of Diorhabda sublineata. Lineage (NCBI taxonomy): Eukaryota > Metazoa > Arthropoda > Insecta > Coleoptera > Chrysomelidae > Diorhabda > Diorhabda sublineata. The sequence goes on from NC_079479.1 coordinate 9,428,401, forward strand.
GCGTTGCACTCTTTTTGTTTGATGTTTGTAAATAATTGAGTTGTAAAAACGTGACAAAATGTGTACTAATAACGGATATACGGATTTCAAAGGTATTTCTTAATAATATTGCTTAATCTGAAATATCTGGTATTTGCATGGTATTTTTCTAAGTTTGTATTTGGGATGTAGTGAAAATAAAACGATAGGTGTGTTGAGTGGACACGTAAAATTTTTAAAACGGAAACCAATAAAGAGAAACAAAAAGTAAGTAACAGGTGGAGGTTGATAGATAATTAGAAAAACAAATTTTTATTTTAAATTCCACGCAATTCCAAAGAGTTTCATACAATTCTTTAACTTTTTCTTTTAGTTTATCAATTTTTTCATAGGATATATCAAAAAGTACGAATACAGCACCGATTTTCATAAAAATTTGGATCCAGGTTCTACTTTCCTTCTTTTTCCACCCTTTTTCCCCCTGGTGCAAGATGAAAAATAAATCGATAAATTAACTAATTCCAAGCAACTTTTGTTCTATGAAGTTTCTATTGAAAGTCAATACTTTTCAAAAAACATGTTTTCTGACGGTTTTTTCTACATTCGAATGTTCCCCTTCAATATACTCCCCTTCCATCGCCACACACCTTTTCATACGTTTTTTCCATTGATCCAAGCAGTGCTGGAAGTCTTCTTTGGTGAAGGTCTTTAAGAGCTCTGCCATTTTTTGCTTTACCGCTTCCATCGACTCAAATCGGGTTCCTATCCAAGCAGTTCTTCTCTAATCTTCCAAAGGAATTTCAGCAGACCCGTTGGTGCTAGAGCTTCTGGTCAGAAGTCAGATTTTTTGGCACCAAATTCGCACAGACTTTTGTCGTGTGTAATTCATGGTATAAAATGTTTCTTCATCGGCGTTTACAGCATCGGGAATCATATGGTTGCTCATTCGATTTGGTTGAACGCACGATTTGATTTTAGTCACTGTTGAAAGTCACAGGACGATCTGGGCGCTGGTAATCTTCAGTTCTCTCTCGGGCATTACTAAAGCGCTTACACAACTCAAAAACACGCGCACGAGTTAGAGAATTGTCCCCATAGGCTTCTTGCAACAATTTCTAGCACTCAGTCGGAGTTTTTTTTCAATTTAACTAAAAATTTGAGATTGATACGTAGCTCCACGAGAAAAAAACACGTTAGTTTCACTACTGCACAAATAATATAATACTGACAGAAACGAAAAGATTATTTAATAGCCAGACTTGCATTTAATCGAAAAATCTGTAGAGAGCAAGGTTATATATGTTTCCTATCAGATTCCCAAGGTTTTCATTCCCTTAAAGGTTCAGTTTTCTATTGCAAGGTCTACTGTATTGGAAGTTTTATTCGCTGAAGCGATCACATACTCTGTTTTGCTTTCATTGATTATGAGTTTGACTTCTCTAACTTCTCTTCTATGTCTTCGAACATCACCACCAGTTTAGTTTTGCTTCTTGCTCTCAGCATAGGCACATTTTATGTTAATTTCCTTTTAGTTCTATACTTCCCATCCCAGCAATGTTCAATAAGCTCGACACCCAGCCATTTTTTCAAGTCTGGGAACAGAAAATAATCCTAAGGGGCTAAATCTAGTGAATAGAGGGTGCATGAGATACCAACTCAAACTTCAATTTGACTATTGCAAAAACAGATGTGTGACCTGGTGCATTGTCTTGATGAAAGAACACCGTTTTTGTTCGATTTCCTCGCTCAAACGTTGCAATGAGTTCGTAAAATACTCAACGTTGATAGTTTTTCCTTTTTCAAGATAGTCAATGAAATTTACCCCGAAAATCCGACGCTATTATCTTGCCTGCAGATGGAACGATGTTTGCCTCCTTTGGATCCAATTTTCTCCTTTCAGTCCATTGTTTCGTTTGTTTTTTTGGTTCGAGTGTGAAGTGATGGATCCACTTTTCATCCATGGTTATGAAACTGCTTTCTTTCCGTGAAACATTGCCAAACATTCGATGGAAACGCTGTATTTGTTCCATTGTGACCAAAAGCAGCACCCATCTTGCGCACAGCTTTCTCAGGTTCAAATTTTCAATTTAATACGCGATGTACCGCCATCTCTTGGCCAGGCCAAGTACTGGAATCATCCCCTTATAAGCTGCCAAATTATAAAATGAGTTTGAGGAAATGGAGCTAACTTATTAAAATATTTTGCTTACTAAATTACGTGGATAAATTTCAAATTTCGAACTCCATTCTATCCTATCTCATTATTGCCACATAATTACATTATTGTAAACATTACAAAACCTTGAAATTCAATTTACATGAATATGTGAAAACAAGTTTTGATTTCGAGTGAATCATTTTATTACTATGATATAAATCACGATAGAGAGAGTTGTTTGACTGGTGATAAGTATATCCAAAAATGTTTAAAATATAAAAAGTTCGTTAACCTAGCAAACGTCGTCCTAAAAGTCGATCTGAAAATACAATTTCGCACTAAAAAAAAACCTTCAAATATTTACCATAATTTCCTCCAATTCGATTGTTTTTATATCTTCCTACAAGCACACATTGCCCAGAGCAAATAAACAGTCTCAGATCGGTTATCTATCTCCGTTGTGATTGATGTGTTAGTTAAAGATTTGAAACTCTATTATACGTTACATAGTCAAGCAAATGCAGTGACGTTACTAAAATTTTCTCAATACTGCCCAACTAGGGTACTTCAAAAACAAAAAAATAATCTCCTACTCTCTCAAATTTGATGTGAGAAGAATCCCCACAAAACATAACCCCCAAAGCTCAGCTCTTTTAGTTTCACATTTTGTGTGACGGGAATTAAGTTTGACGTTTTACTTCTGTTGACAGCTGTTAAAATGTCACTTTCTAATGATTTTGAGTGAGCCAACCATAAATATAACTTGTTGTTGTTGCTATAACTCAAAACCCTTACAATCGATCCCAAAAATAGTATCATTCTAACGAAACAACTTTACGGGCTCGCGTATCTATGGTTGCTTAACTTGAGAGCATGTTGCAATTTGTCCTTTCAAACTAGGAATGTTCTCATCCTTCATTAGGTGCTCCGAAAAATTCAGTACGATGGGTCATCATGTGACTGTTTAAAAATCGTGAAAAAGTCTCAAATTACTACCGACCACCGAACCATTTTTTGAAGCCTGGGAACAGAAAATAATCCTAGATGGCTAAATCTGTCGTATAGGGTGACAGTTTGAAAATCGTGAAAAAATCTTTTGATAATAAACTACTATTGACTGAACTGAACATTCTTTTAGTCCTTATCCGAAGAACTAGAACCTTTCCTTATAAATTGTTCAAAGTGATTGGTCACTAACTTCAGAAAGATCTGATTTCGGTTCTGAATTACTTAATTGCAGGTGAAATTTTCAAAGTACTAAAGTAACTAAAGCAATAAGTTTCCTTAATCCCAATAAGATTGACAACGATCCAGAACAATCCGTGGAACTGAAGTCTTGACATTTTCGTTGACTGCAAATAGATGCAACGCCACTACATTGGAAGATATTTCTTCTAATAATTTCTCACGACATTGCGACAGCAGGAAGTTGACTTTCTGTTAATAAGAAGATTTTGGTTGAAAATTTTTAAAAAGAATCACTTATAGGCAAAAAATTGATGTACGAATTCCTGCTCAAGATATGGCGCAGCACAAAAAGATAAAAAATCCCAAGATTAGCTGGAAACTGAGAAAAGAAAACGAGAAAAACTGAAAACAAAAAACCCTTGAAGCATCAAAAACAACTTGCAGCATTAGAGTAAGAATTAACCATCCTAACCTAACCTAACCCCAAACCATCAAGGATTTGTTACAAGTCCAGATCCACCCCGGAATAATTAATTACAGCCAATTAATTCTTCACCAAGTGTTTGTGACTAGAACTGTAACGATGGAGATACACTTTTATAATGAATAGTAATGTTCTAAATTTTGGTACCTACAACCTTTTATCAATTTTGTTAACGAGTGTTTTGTGCGCTAAAAACTCGCGACGAAAACGTTGCAAATCCGCCACGTGCTCGCGGCGCGTTCGTGTCCAATTCGTAGCGCGTTCGCGTCGCATTCGCAAAACAGTAACAACCCGGTTCCATTCTCTTAGACACGCTATCAGACTAGTTTATTTCATTAATATGAAACTATATTCACTAGTTCAAGAAAATAAAACATCCCTCTAACTGTATGAGTTGCTGCGCTCATGGGATCCCTGGAATAGGCGAGGCTAAACTTTTATTACTGTGACCTGACTTCATAAGGGCGTACATAGTTTGTCTTTTGGTGTTTAGAATAACACTTTTGTAGTCTTCGAAATGGAAATTATCAAAAGAGACTATTTTCAATTTAGAAGGTCATGTACCTCAAAATGGTGTTAATACTTATGAGTTTTAAATATAGATTTCATAGTGATGGCAAAGAACAGGCATTCGGATTTCAAACGATAATATGAAATATCATTTGTTAGTCAAAATTCTAGCCATCATTTCGAGTCAAATAAAATACCAACTCTATATTTGCTTTAAGATACGATGGTAACCAGAAAAGTGTATGTAACATAACTTGAAGTTCCATTAAATTATAGCTTTTGTATACAAACAATAGGATTAGTATTTAAGAAAGCATATACACGCATAGTGTGTCCTAAATAGTCTTGACATCCAACGACTAGAGTAGTCAGATTATTGAAACCACTTTATTTATTTATATTTTTCGCTTAATAAATAGCTTTTTGCAAAGTTATATGACTCACTTTTATGAAAATCGTTTCCACTGTTGATAACATTGTTGAAAATTTCGATGCTGTTCGTTTCCGTCTTCCACATTTCCCAAGGGCCGCCTCAGCAGCGCCATTTTACATTTCGGGAACAAGAATAAGTCGCAAGACGCTAAATCTGGTGAATGAGGTGAGTGGTCTGTCACTATAATTGAGCGAGCGCTTCGTCGTGATGAAAGATTCACCTGCTGCTTTGTACCAAATCCGGTCGAACTCCGGTCACGCGAGCTCTGAGACGTCAAGAAACTTCAACGTAGAATTTCCCGTTTCATATCTGGCAGCGAGGGACAAATTCCTTGTGAACAATGCTCAAAGAATCAAAGAAACCAATCAACATTTTCTCCACATTGATTTTCGCGACTTATTTGTTCCTTCCTTGTTTTATAATTTGAGCTACACATCCACAGGACTTGTCTTCAGTGATGAATCGGTTGAGAAAGTCTCTTTTTTTTTCTACTTCCAACCGATCCTCGCAGAAATAAATCCCGTACTAGATTCAAAATCTTCTGTACGATTTTTGCACATAATTTCTGTCGATCTACCCAAGCCCGAATTGGTTTAACATTTTTATCAAAACTCATTATCGACGGGCGTCCTGCTGATAGGTGATCAACCTCAACTAGGGTTCTAGTTTCCGAAAATTCCTTAAGAGAATGTATTACACGATAGAAAATTGCTCTTTCGATACTGGAACCTTCGGGTGGTGAATATATTAAGTACTTATCGGTCTAACCTCGTATTTTATAACTACTTTGACAACTTATCTAAAAGCACTAAAACTATGACACACTAAATATGTTTTTATTACAAAATTAATTGAATTTAATAAATTAAGAAATGCAGTTTCCTTGTTACATAATTTATGAAATTTGATTTAATCAAAAAATTAATTTTGCTAATTATGGGGATCAATAATGCTGGTAAAGGAGTTTCATCATCAAATGCGCGCTGCAACCATAAAAGAATTTGTCGTGGAATTTTAAAATGAAGTATTGCCAGCTCGAACTCCTGTAGTTTCGTGTTGGTACCTCATAACATACAAAGTGACCCTCGTAGAGTTCTTTATATATTTCGCGGAAAAATCCATTGAAAAAATTACACATTGCAATTATTTATCGTTCAATGTACCAGATTGAGAAATGAGCTGATCACTTAGCTATAGATAATCCAATGATTAAATTTCAAAATAAAACATTTCAACAAATTTCTGAATACGAACAGAAAATTACAACTTCCGGAGAATCGGTTGAACGTATCGAAAATAAACAAAACAAAAACCTATCGAAAACATAACGAAACAAAATAAAATAACAAGGTACAGAACAAAATCCTATCGAAAACAAACAAAAGACTAACCAAACAAAACAAAATAATGTACAGAACAAAAACCTATCGAAAACAAACAAAACCAAATAACAATGTACAAAACAAAAACCTATGGAAAACAAACAAAAGCCTAACCAAACAAAACAAAAGAACAGTGTACAGAACAACAACCTATCGAAAACAAACAAAAGACTAACCAAACAAAACAAAATAACAATGTACAGAACATAAACCTATCGAAAACAAACAAAATAAAATAACAATGTACAAAACAAAAACCTATGGAAAACAAACAAAAGCCTAACCAAACAAAACAAAAGAACAGTGTACAGAACAAAAACCTATCGAAAACAAACAAAAGACTAACCAAACAAAACAAAATAATGTACAGAACAAAAACCTATCGAAAACAAACAAAACAAAATAACAATGTACAAAACAAAAACCTATGGAAAACAAACAAAAGCCTAATCAAACAAAACAAAAGAACAGTGTACAGAACAAAAACCTATCGAAAACAAACAAAAGCCTAACCAAACAAAACAAAATAACAATGTACAGAACAAAAACCTATCGAAAACAAACAAAATAAAATAACAATGTACAAAACAAAAACCTATGGAAAACAAACAAAAGCCTAACCAAACAAAACAAAAGAACAGTGTACAGAACAAAAACCTATCGAAAACAAACAAAAGCCTAACCAAACAAAACAGAATAACAATGTACAGAACAAAAACCTATCGAAAACAAACAAAAACATAACCAAACAAAATAAAATAACAGTGTACAGAACAAAAACCTATCGAAATCAAACAAAAGCCTAACCAAACAAAATAAAATAACAGTGTACAGAACAAAAACCTATCGAAATCAAACAAAAGCCTAACCAAACAAAACAAAATAACAATGTACAAAACAAAAACTTATCGAAAACAAACAAAAGCCTAACGAAACAAAACAAAATAACAATGTACAAAACCAAAATCTATCGAAAACAAACAAAATAACAATGTACAAAACCAAAATCTATCGAAAACAAACAAAAACCTAACCAAACAAAACAAAATAACAATGTACAGAACTAAAACCTATCGAAATCAAACAAAAACCTAACCAAACAAAACAAAATAACAATGTACAAAACCAAAACCTATCGAAAACAAACAAAAGCCTAACGAAACAAAACAAAATAACAATGTACAAAACCAAAATCTATCGAAAACAAACAAAACAAAATAACAATGTACAAAACAAAAACCTATCGAAAACAAAAAAAACCTAACCAAACAAAACAAAATAACAATGTACAAAACCAAAATCTATCGAAAACAAAAACCTAACCAAACAAAACAAAATAACAATGTACATAACAAAAACCTATCGAAATCAAACAAAAACCTAACCAAACAAAACAAAATAACAATGTACAAAACCAAAACCTATTGAAAACAAACAAAAGCCTAACGAAACAAAACAAAATAACAATGTACAAAACCAAAATCTATCGAAAACAAACAAAACAAAATAACAATGTACAAAACAAAAACCTATCGAAAACAAAAAAAACCTAACCAAACAAAACAAAATAACAATGTACAAAACCAAAATCTATCGAAAACAAACAAAAACCTAACCAAACAAAACAAAATAACAATGTACATAACAAAAACCTATCGAAATCAAACAAAAACCTAACCAAACAAAACAAAATAACAATGTACAAAACCAAAACCTATTGAAAACAAACAAAAGCCTAACGAAACAAAACAAAATAACAATGTACAAAACCAAAATCTATCGAAAACAAACAAAACAAAATAACAATGTTCAAAACAAAAACCTATCGAAAACAAAAAAAAACCTAACCAAACAAAACAAAATAACAGTGTACAGAACAAAAACCTATCGAAAACAAACAAAAGCCTAACCAAACAAAACAAAATAATAATGTACAAAACAAAAACCTATCGAAAACAAACAAAAGCATAACCAAACAAAAGAAAATAAAAATCTACCTCAAAAAAAGGATTTTAAAGCGCTAAAAGGATTGAACGGATGAATGGAAAGCTTGAAAAGAATACATATAGAAACTGTTTATGTTTCTAAATGTTTTTGATTTTAGGTCTATTCTGTTTTTTTATAATAATTTTTAACTTCAGTCTTTATCAAAATAACGTCAACGTTAATTTTTATCTTTTAAAAATTATCAAAAATTTTGAATCAGAAGAGACCTAAAATCAAAAACATTTAGAAACTTAAACATATCAAAAGATTTAAGAAATAAGAAATTGATTACATTATATAACGACAATTTGTTAAATTATATTAAGAAGAATTATCATCCTATCAATGTCTGTTAACTGTTATGTTGATTTAAATGACAAATGTTTATATTTATGTTGACAGTTCAGTCCATTAAGCCCTACAAGTTAGTCCATTTAGCTTTGATATTGATTTCGTACTGATCCTTAACGAATCCTCGCATATTTAATTAATCGTTTAAGGTCCCTTAATCGCTATATTTCCGGAATTTCCCTTTTAGTTTCCTTGTCACTAATTGCACAATTCGAACTTTTTATTTTGATTCACTATCAATACTCCAAAACTTTTCTTATTCATTTCTGTAACTAACTTATTTTTTTCTATAGTTTTCCTAACGATTGTCACTTTTTTAAATTATGGTCTTACTCCGCAATACACTAAGAGTACCCTTGTATTTCATCACAACATATTAAACATTAACATTTCGATTCTTAACCATAACTAATACATCAATTTCAATTTTTTTTTGAAATTTTCTAAAATAACTTAGTGCGTATCCGTATGAAAGCCGTCGTCTTGTCGGCGACAGTTATTGGAAATATTAGATTCCGTATTTCATATTTACTTATTTCAAATTATCGACATTCTCCGATAATCACATTTAAACTTGTTTGAGGACGTTTTCCAATCCGTACACATAAACATTAACATAGTAGAGAGCAATGACTACAAAGTTAAATTTCAATAAAAACAAAGAATCCCAGTGGTACACCTGGGATTAGATTTGGAAGATAATCTAAATAGAGTAGGAGCTAGTAACTAGCAGAAAAAAACAGGAAACGGAAAGTTGTGATGGAAATTATGTAGAATGATCAAGAGTAGACTCTAAAATTGTCATTTTCGTGCCTCTTCTGCTGCTGATAGCTGGAAAGGTATGACACCGAATTTATTGATGAGTTTTTGTGTTGCACTGAATATGTAACGATGTGTTGATGGTTGTATCTCGATTTTCGAATACTGTTTTGTGTTAAGTCATTCAATACGGAGAGCGTGCCGGCGCGCTCTTCGATTCCTTACCTACTGACGGTGCGCGTGTCTTCACGCTATCCTTTCCCTTCATCGTGCCGGCGCGCTCGTTTCCCTTCACTTCACCAAACTATCCGTTACAACCAAAGGACTTGTACTCTCGTGATTCTCGAGGAGACGGTGTACAATACGCCGTTTACTGTTTTAAAATCGGACAAGTATGCCTTTTTTTGATTAAATTTTTTATTTTCATTTTTCGTAGATTTTACTTTTGTTAATTTTTAAATTCCACCTGTATATAAGTAAAATCATGTTGAAAAACAAATATGACAACTAAATCGTTAACATAAATTGACATTTTTTTTAATTAAAAATATAAAACTATTTTTGTTAAATAACTTGTAAATTGAACTAAACATTTATTTTTGAGACCATTTTGAGAATTATCACCATTTTTAAATTCTTTGTTTTGTTTTTTTTTAGTTATTTTTTAACTTTTGGGATATATTTCTCCATAAAAAATTTTGTTTTTACTTTTTCTGATTTTACTTTATCCCATTCTAACTTTTAAAAATAATAACGTTTCTATATTTCTCAGTGTATTTTTGTTCATTTTTTAATCGACTTTTAGAAGTTAGAATACGATATAATCATGAACATTCCTCAGAGAAAAACTCCTGGCCCGGCTTGTCCAAATAAACCCCCCTTGTGCTTAGTTGACTGTAAACTGTCATGAAAATATGGAGTTGTAATTTCAGTAAATAAGTAAGTTTGAAAAATTGTGAAAAAATATAAAAGATTGTTTATTTATAACTTTCCTACAACAATTTTATTTGATTGACAATAAAAAAAGTGAAATATGTATATGATTTTAAATAATCGTTAACGTAATTAATATACACAATTACATTTTTTGAACCACTAACGGATCAGTTACAAGGTGAATCACGAAGTTAGGCTGCCTGTACACAGGTGAACTGATCCCTTTACCACTCACGGAGAGCGTGCCAAGACGCACTCACTTAAGTATCGGAAATAGGGATTTTTTTTAATTAAAATTAATGTTAAATCAAATAGATCAAAATGGCTGTCGTATTGAATGGGTTAAGTTTGGTAGCCGTTGAAAAATCAGATAAATACAGGTGAAACTATTGAAAGCGCGTAAAAAATCTGTCTAGTAACAACAGTGTATGAATGGTGTATTTAAAATTTTCTACAAAAACAGCTCACTGGCAAGGTTACGTCGGCCCCCCTTCATAACCTTGAGTCATACCATATCGGTCAGCTTTATTGTTACTACATACCTGTCACACCGTTTCGTTCAGTTCGCAATAAACAATTGAATAATGAATGCCAGCATACGGTGGAGAAACTGGCGATGAGTACAGTTGGGTACAAGGTAATTTCAATGAATCCATTTTAATTTTTTTAAACTTCGATATATAGCGGTTATTTTAATTATTATCGATTTCGTTTTTTTTTCGTGTTTTGACCGTATGTAGCTTAAAATATTTTGTTGATGTATAAAGATTGCGATGCGAGTAGACTTCTTAAACATGGGTTTTGGAATTTTCCATTATATTTGTGGAAAAATTTGCTAATAACTTTTGTTGATTTAATAAATACCATAAGGCATCCAATGTTGTTGATGTTATAACATTTTCGGTCGTTCATTAACATTTATTATCATTTTAAGTAGTTTTATGTTACTTTATTTAATTTCTAATTATTTACTGTCATTTCTTGTTTGTTCTTGTTATTTCTGGACACCTTTATCACTTTGTGTCGTTTCTTGACATATTTTTTTTATCATTATCCGTTGCATCTTAACATTTATATGATTTTAAGTAGTTTTATCATATTCTTCAATTTCCCACCTTTTTTTGACATTTTATATTATTTTCTGACGTTTCTCATTGGTTCTTCTTATTTTTTGACATTTCATATTATTTTCTGACGAGTCTCATTGGTTCTTCTTATTTTTGACATTTCATATTATTTTCTGACGTTTCTCATTGGTTCTTGTTATTTTTTGATATTTGTTATTATTTTTTGACATTTCTCATTGGTTCTTGTTATTTTTTGACATTTTATATTATTTTCTGACGTTTCTCATTGGTTCTTGTTATTTCTTGGCATTTTATATTATTTTCTGACGTTTCTCATTGGTTCTTGTTATTTTTTGACATTTTATATTATTTTCTGACGTTTCTCATTGGTTCTTGTTATTTCTTGGCATTTTATATTATTTTCTGACGTTTATTATTGGTTCTTGTTATTTTTTGACATTTTATTTTAATGTCTGACGTTTCTCATTGGTTCTTGTTATTTTTTGACATTTTATATTATTTTCTGACGTTTCTCATTGGTTCTTGTTATTTCTTGGCATTTTATATTATTTTCTGACGTTTCTCATTGGTTCTTGTTATTTTTTGACATTTTATATTATTTTCTGACGTTTATTATTGGTTCTTGTTATTTTTTGACATTTTATTTTAATGTCTGACGTTTCTCATTGGTTCTTGTTATTTTTTGACATTTTATATTATTTTCTGACGTTTCTCATTGGTTCTTGTTATTTCTTGGCATTTTATATTATTTTCTGACGTTTCTCATTGGTTCTTGTTATTTTTTGACATTTTATATTATTTTCTGACGTTTCTCATTGGTTCTTGTTATTTTTTGACATTTTATATTATTTTCTGACGTTTATTATTGGTTCTTGTTATTTTTTGACATTTTATTTTAATGTCTGACGTTTCTCATTGGTTCTTGTTATTTTTTGACATTTTATATTATTTTCTGACGTTTCTCATTGGTTCTTGTTATTTCTTGGCATTTTATATTATTTTCTGACGTTTCTCATTGGTTCTTGTTATTTTTTGACATTTTATATTATTTTCTGACGTTTCTCATTGGTTCTTGTTATTTTTTGACATTTTATATTATTTTCTGACGTTTATTATTGGTTCTTGTTATTTTTTGACATTTTATTTTAATGTCTGACGTTTCTCATTGGTTCTTGTTATTTTTTGACATTTTATATTATTTTCTGACGTTTCTCATTGGTTCTTGTTATTTCTTGGCATTTTATATTATTTTCTGACGTTTCTCATTGGTTCTTGTTATTTTTTGACATTTTATATTATTTTCTGACGTTTATTATTGGTTCTTGTTATTTTTTGACATTTTATTTTAATGTCTGACGTTTCTCATTGGTTCTTGTTATTTTTTGACATTTTATATTATTTTCTGACGTTTCTCATTGGTTCTTGTTATTTCTTGGCATTTTATATTATTTTCTGACGTTTCTCATTGGTTCTTGTTATTTTTTGACATTTTATATTATTTTCTGACGTTTCTCATTGGTTCTTGTTATTTTTTGACATTTTATATTATTTTCTGACGTTTATTATTGGTTCTTGTTATTTTTTGACATTTTATTTTAATGTCTGACGTTTCTCATTGGTTCTTGTTATTTTTTGACATTTTATATTATTTTCTGACGTTTCTCATTGGTTCTTGTTATTTCTTGGCATTTTATATTATTTTCTGACGTTTCTCATTGGTTCTTGTTATTTTTTGACATTTTATATTATTTTCTGACGTTTCTCATTGGTTCTTGTTATTTTTTGACATTTTATATTATTTTCTGACGTTTATTATTGGTTCTTGTTATTTTTTGACATTTTATTTTAATGTCTGACGTTTCTCATTGGTTCTTGTTATTTTTTGACATTTTATATTATTTTCTGACGTTTCTCATTGGTTCTTGTTATTTCTTGGCATTTTATATTATTTTCTGACGTTTCTCATTGGTTCTTGTTATTTTTTGACATTTTATATTATTTTCTGACGTTTCTCATTGGTTCTTGTTATTTTTTGACATTTTATATTATTTTCTGACGTTTCTCATTGGTTCTTGTTATTTCTTGGCATTTTATATTATTTTCTGACGTTTATTATTGGTTCTTGTTATTTTTTGACATTTTATTTTAATGTCTGACGTTTCTCATTGGTTCTTGTTATTTTTTGACATTTTATATTATTTTCTGACGTTTCTCATTGGTTCTTGTTATTTTTTGACATTTTATATTATTTTCTGACGTTTCTCATTGGTTCTTGTTATTTTTTGACATTTTATATTATTTTCTGACGTTTATTATTGGTTCTTGTTATTTTTTGACATTTTATTTTAATGTCTGACGTTTCTCATTGGTTCTTGTTATTTTTTGACATTTTATATTATTTTCTGACGTTTCTCATTGGTTCTTGTTATTTCTTGGCATTTTATATTATTTTCTGACGTTTCTCATTGGTTCTTGTTATTTTTTGACATTTTATATTATTTTCTGACGTTTCTCATTGGTTCTTGTTATTTTTTGACATTTTATATTATTTTCTGACGTTTATTATTGGTTCTTGTTATTTTTTGACATTTTATTTTAATGTCTGACGTTTCTCATTGGTTCTTGTTATTTTTTGACATTTTATATTATTTTCTGACGTTTCTCATTGGTTCTTGTTATTTCTTGGCATTTTATATTATTTTCTGACGTTTCTCATTGGTTCTTGTTATTTTTTGACATTTTATATTATTTTCTGACGTTTCTCATTGGTTCTTGTTATTTTTTGACATTTTATATTATTTTCTGACGTTTATTATTGGTTCTTGTTATTTTTTGACATTTTATTTTAATGTCTGACGTTTCTCATTGGTTCTTGTTATTTTTTGACATTTTATATTATTTTCTGACGTTTCTCATTGGTTCTTGTTATTTCTTGGCATTTTATATTATTTTCTGACGTTTCTCATTGGTTCTTGTTATTTTTTGACATTTTATATTATTTTCTGACGTTTCTCATTGGTTCTTGTTATTTTTTGACATTTTATATTATTTTCTGACGTTTCTCATTGGTTCTTGTTATTTCTTGGCATTTTATATTATTTTCTGACATTTCTCATTGGTTCTTGTTATTTCTTGACAACTCATGTTGTTTGTGATTATTTTTCCAATTTTTGACATTTTCTGTCATTCCGTATCGATTTTCTAGGCATCTCTTGTCATAATAACCTTTTTATAAATTGTTGCTTAACGGCTTGCATAGATCTACATAAATTTATGTTTAATCAGAACTATTCGCTTCTTTAGTTTAAATTACCTCTTCAATACTATTTACAGTAAACGATACAAAGAAAAATTCAAAAATGAGAGAAAGATATAACTTTGTTAAGCCGACGATGTAGCGTTCGAGTTTATAGTTGTGGGTTTATGTTTATTAGTGGTGCCTTCTTGTTTATCTGAAAAGTATAATCCAGTCTTGAGGCGATATACAACTCCTTTTGTTTCTCAATAATAATAATTATTCCCTCGGGGTTATCGACCCTGACTGTTTAATTGGATACTAACTGTTCTGCAAATACCAGTGTCAGTATTTGATGTTTTGTTTCCTATAGAAATAACCGACTGTATCATTTTTAAGACATATTAAATAAAAACAATAAAAACTTCAATCCCCACCTCTTATTTGGTCAATTTAATAAAATTAACTCGCGTTGTTGATTTATTCACATGCTACTGTTCAGGTTTTGCGAAGAGATGATAGAATTTTTAAATACTGTCCAACGTACTTTTTCCCAGAGTAGTCTAATCTTCATGACAACCACGATCACGAGCTGGTGCACCCCTCATATTATTTACAACTGCCAGATTCGGTTCTTCTTGGGCTGTTCATACCTATTTTTGAGTGCTTTTAATTCCAAATCTAACCAGACGTATTATTTTTGTAAATTGGATACTTTTGCGGTTAATTGCATTTTATGGGTTGATGTCTTTAATACTTTTTCATGTACCGTTTCCATTTCGACGTTTACTGATTGTAGTTTGTTTTTTAGAAAAATCTGTTGATTGGATATCCGAACAGAAACTTAAATGTTGATGAAAAATTTTGATATAAAGATATTTTGATTTTATATATAGGTTTATGTGATTATCGGCAGAGGTAGCTGGGAAATTACCGAAAGGGGTAGTTTTTACCATTTTATATAATTTTTTTTATACAATAAACAAAAAATGAAATGATTAGTTTGATTTATCGTCAAATTAGATCAATTCATAGATTTAGTGAGGAAGATATTTTCGATGAAATTTCATAAGTTTTTCACCACATGAATAAATGTTATTAATTTATGGAAAGAATGGAAAATGTAATTGAGAAATTACCAAAAAATGTACTTTTAATCATTTTATACAATTTTTCTCACACTTCATCAAGAAATACAATAAAATAATTGATTTATACTAAAAAAAACATCAATTTATAACACTCAAATGATTTTCCAAAAATAATAGGAGAATCATTCAATTTCTAACAAAAAAATGTTTAATTTAGCTCAGTTTATACATCTAGAAGAGAAGGTAGTTGGAAAATTCAGTTGGAAGTAATAGTTTATATAAAATTTTATCAGTTTTTTCATATTTTCATCAAAAATAGGAATTGAGGTTATTAATTTATGAAAATAGAAGAAACGTTAGCTGGAAAATTATCGGAATGGGATTTTTCTTAATTTTATACCATTTTCCTTTTAGTTTAATCAAAAAGTACAATAAAATAATTGATTTGTGATAAAAAATCATCAATTTATAGCACTCAAATGATAGATAATTGAAGAAAAAGGTGGTTTCGAGAATTTTTCATCGTTTTTCTTTAGATTTTCCAAAAATAATTAAGGGAATCATTCAATTTCTAACAAAAAAATGTTTAAATTAGCTCAGTTTGTACATCTAGAAGAAAAGGTAGTTGGAAAACTCAGTTGAAGGTAATAGTTTATATAAAATTTTATCAGTTTTCTCAAAAATAGAGATTAAGGTTATTAATTTATGGAAATAGAAGAAAATCTAGTTTGAAAATTACCGAAATGGGTCTTTTTCGTAATTTTATATCATTTTCCTTTCACTTTAATCAAAAAATACAATGAAATAATTGATTTTTAATAAAAAAAATCATCAATTTAGATCAATTTATAACACTCAAAGGATGGATAATTGATGAAAAAGGTGGTTTTGAGAATTTTTTATCGTTTTTATTAGATTTTCCAAAAAAAAATTACGAGAATCATTTGAAACTGAACTAAAATCTAAAATATCAAAAATTAAAAGAAGTAATATTTTAAATCAAGTACTTTGTACTGATTGCGACGCTATTTACATAGGACAAACATCTCAGTATAGTGATAAAACTGTCTTTTGTTTCAGGCTCATCGCAGGAATTGATGCCGACTATTATGGGAGCATTTGATGCTATAATAGGAAGCGAAACGAAAGAAAACGAACTCGATTTAGACTCGAAAACCAGTACACCGAGACGTAGTCATCAAATCAGTAATTTCGCTAATTTATCTCCATACGTACAAAAAGTATTGTCCAACGTACCTGAACAGGAAATAAGTAGAAAGTTTTCTTCGGAAGAAACTTTGGGACCAAAAAGATTCAATACGAAGAGTACCTACCGTTCATTCAGGTCTCCTGACAAACATATCAATAAATCCAACGAAAATTTGGAAATTATATCAACTAATGTCCAAAAGATGTTGTCGAATCTTCCTGATACCGAGCTGGTAATCAGCGCTAGTAATTTAAATCTAACGAGAAACAGTTCCTATTTATTTAACTCGTCCAGTAGAACGGAGTTTCTTAAACAGATCCTCGCTAATGGAGAAAAAACCAGCGAAGAACCGAAAACAAAACAGTTTTTGTATCATTCGGACGGTGCTGCTAGCGGTAATAATAGTGATAGAATAGATGCAGACGACGTTAAATGTTGTGCTAGTGAACATTTTGATAATTGTGATAATTACGATCAAAAACCTTTAGGAAGTTATTTACACAGTTCACAAGGTATCGCTTCAAGAACGCCAGTCGGAAGGAAAAATGTAGGAAAATATTTACAGGTAATTTCATTCAAATATTTCTCTTTGATAGTTTATAGTCTATACCACTTTGTGGCATGATTTATTAACATGTTGTTCTCAAGAACACAATCAAAAAACTGTAAGTAATTGATTTAATTTTTAATTCCGGATGTGTGGTATTGCGTTTTCTAAAAAATAACATGCATTTAGTCTTTTCAAGTGAAAATTGTAGACCTGTGAGCTTGGATCAGTTTTGTAGTTGGTTTAAAGTATTTTAACACTTTGAGCCCCGGTGCGTTCCATAGGCCCGCAACTGAACTTTTTCCAGGTCCAAAGGACTGCACGACGTATTTTTTTTCTCAAACTTGTTCCTTGGCCCCATGGACTGTATTTAAATGTGCTTTACAGTTTGTTTGGACCGTCCTGGGCTCTTGAAACATTACCCTACACTTGGTCCCATTTGATTTTTTTCCATGATTCTCAATTTCACTGTAAACCAATTACTGTTCATGTTGTTTTCTTCAACATAATTAGAATAATATTTGACTAAATTTTTTAATCTATGTCACTTTCACGTTACTTTGATCCCATATAATATTTCTTAAAACACACCGCACATTTTGTACACTTTAAAGCATAAATCATCTTTCAAAGCATAGAAAACCAAATTTAATCAAAGAACTATGATGAAAATATTTATTTCGAGTGAAAAGTGCAAAATATTATGTTTTTTTAGACCCTCCGGGCCTTGGGGAAAGGTTTAGTGGTAATCCATATCCCATATAGATTGTAAAAACACAAAAAAATTTTTTGGGCTCATGGGAAAGTTTATCAAGTTTGATTGGAGCTCAACGTGTTAAATGTGTTTATGAATCGATTCGATGGAGAATATCACCAGATCGTGAACATAGAATCTGCCTTTAACTAGTTTTGAGTTTAAGGTTTGATGATCTCTAAGGAGTTCCGTTTTTTGTGAATGACTTTCTACTTGGTGGACTGCCCAGACTTTCTGATCCCGTACACTCCTATTCCAGTTCTGTCTGCTGCTTCAGATCCATCCGTATACCATTTAATGGAATTCCTGTTCATTTCTTGTATGGTGTTTTGGTCCTGGGTTAGTCACTATCTAGGTACGAATTTTCTTTGACAATTCCATCTCTCAACATTCTAAGTGATGTTTTTCCTACCACGTTTTCCAGAGCTATGTGGAGAGGTGGGAGATTTAGAATCGTTTCTAGAGCAGCTGTTGGGTACGATTTCATGACCTCGGTTGAACATAACCATGCGAATCTTTGTACCTTTGAGAGGTTGTTCCTTGTGGTATTCATACTAGTACTCCAAACTACTGCACCATATGTGATGATTGGTCTGCACGCCATCAGGTTTTTTATGGCTTTGGGGATTATCTTTTTTTCATGTTTGTTCTAGTGACAAACTTCGTGGTATAAAAAATAAAATTTCGGAATTTAAACTTTTTATTTGTTAATTAAGTACGAATTTGAGTGCGAAATTAATTATTATCAAGACAGGGATATCTTTCTGACTTTCATACGAATTGGGCAGCGTTCCGAAACTAAAATTTTATTTCAAATGCATGCATACAATTCGTGTACCGTGACTAAATAATAATTGCGATAGTTTTGAGGAAATGATGAGAAATGAATCTATATAAGTTTGGTCATCTGTGAAGACTTTTACTTTTATACCAAGTTGATGATGACAGTGACAGGTTCCGTATGGACAGGGGTATGGAATTTCAGAGTAATTTCACTTCTCAAGTGAAAGGATGCTTATTCATTGAGAATAAATGCAATTTAAATCAAATAAATAAAGTTTATATATAAAAATTAGTTGGAATTGTCGTCGTTGATGTAATGTTTGGTATGTTCAACGGGATAGCTAAACTTTTATCATCGTCCATATGTTCTCTACATCGGAATTTCAACCATTCATTCCTTGGAATAAGATTTAAAACTTTATATTTGAAATTTAACAATCTTTGGACATTTATTTGTCAATTCGTGTCGTGCTTTACTTTCATACTTGTATACGAAGATGGTTCCAGAAGTACCCGCATCAACAACAACACAACACAAAGAAAATACAAAAATTTTGAAAAAAACTACTTACATACTTTTTACCAGCTATGTACATCAAGTTTGATATTCTTTTTATATTAAGAATCGTGAAGCTTTTCAATATAGCCATTAACTACCGATCTCAGAGACATTTTTTTAAATCTAGGAATAGAAAACAATCCTAGAGGGAAAAATCTGGCGAATAGGGTGTATGAGGTAGCAATTCAAACTTTATTTTATTAATTATGGCAATTGCAATAACGGATTGGTGAGCTGGTGCATTGTAGTGATGAAACAACACTATCTTCTTAACCAAATGCGGCCGTTTTTACTCGATTTATTCGTTCATACGTTACAATAAGTTCGC
This sequence comes from Diorhabda sublineata, assembly GCF_026230105.1. Classification (NCBI taxonomy): domain Eukaryota; kingdom Metazoa; phylum Arthropoda; class Insecta; order Coleoptera; family Chrysomelidae; genus Diorhabda; species Diorhabda sublineata. The sequence continues at coordinate 9,448,162 of NC_079479.1, forward strand.
ATAATATTCGTCGTTGATAATTTTCACTTTCACGAAATGAGTCAATGAAAATTATCCCAACGCCATGACCCTGGAACGATCTTTGCTTTCTTTGGAGCCGGTTCTCCCTTACCAGTCCATTGTACACTCGATGGAAACATCTCCAAGATGCTGATTTTGAGCAAAAGCAGCACCCATCTTACCCACAGCTTGCTCATGTCCAAATTTGCACTTTCAATCGACGATAAATCAGGGGATTTTCTTCAACATTTCTGGAGTCGTCAACTCATTTGGTCGACCAGTGCATTGCTGGTCTTCGCAATATTTTACTGTTGATAACGAACGAACAATCTCACCCAAGGTAGAATCTAGTTCAACTTTTATATTGGTTGTGCTAAATCCTTTCAAATAATAGTATCACAAAACGATAACCAATTTTTCCGTGTTTATAAATCCACTGAAAACGTTCACTATTGATGACTGCCAAATAAATACTAAACAACGTGGTGTCTTCAAACTTGAAACTTATGCTGTATAGATTATGGTATTTTTCAAGGAACTACCGCCTTCTCTAGATCAGGCCAGCTACTTTTGGTACCATCCTCGTAAGTTGTAGGGAAAATAACCTTTAATCGAACAACCTAATAAAACTTTTTCCTTGCAATCTAGATGTATCTTCTAAATATAATTATGATAATTACTTTGTTCTTGTGTAGAGATAATCTTCTCAGCTATAAATTGGGGTCAAAAATTTTCATTTCCCTCATGATAGTTACGTTTTTTATCTATCTAGTACAGTTATTATTATATAACTTATTCGATATTGCAAATACGGATTCAGGAAATGTTTTTTTATATAATTGTATAGAAGTGATCACTCCTGCTACACCTGCTAGTTGTAGAAAACGACATCAAATTACGCAACATCCAATTGAATTTTTATCACAAAACAGCTTAGCTTCGATTTTCTGCCTACTTATTTATACAACAAGTTTTATTATATAAAAAAAGGCATTTGAATCGATTTTGTCGTAGATACAGTTTTCATAATAATTAATGAGAAACTTTGGAAGCCGTACGAGGATAGTATGAAAAGTCTACAATCATTTCCATGACAGAAATCTGCAAAAAATAGATTATCAAGTTCTTCATTACTGAAGTATTTTACTTATCAAATAAACAAACTAAAATTTTCTCTGATCTTTTGAAATATATAAATACTAATCTCCAAATTTCAAATAAATCGAATATGCTTTGTATAGCTAAAAATAACTTTTCTTCAAGCAATACCAATTAATAATTAACGAATGAAATAATTGTAATCGTACGCTCTGTATAAATAAAACATCTCGATCAAGAAATATAAATTTAAAAAGTGGGGAGGGCAATTAATGATTCCAACAAAACTCTTAACTTCGTCTCTACTTTTCATTGAATAAGAACCACTCTTTTCCGTAGCCCTTACAGGGTGTTACTTCGTCTCTGGGACAGGTACAAAACTGGAAAATAATTAGGGTTTGTTTAGTGAAATTCCAGGTAATACTCTTAATGAATCACGAGTTGTATCATGTACTCTAACTACCTTTTCGTTTATCTAAAATATCGCACCCCATAAATGAACATTATCAACCCCAAAATTGATGGCAACAGATTCAAATTTTTTCTTCATTGGGTCAGGTACTTTTGGGACCATCCTCGTAAGTAAGAATCATAATATTTTGTTTGGTATCTTTTTATGAATCATCTTTATATCAATATTCTATTTTTATTGATTTGTATTTTTCAATTTTTTATATATAAAAGTAAATTCAGAACTATCGGGTTTGTCCTTATTCATATTTAAAGTTATTGAATACAAAACACATAAAATGTATAACAAAAAATGATGTAAGACGGTTTAATTTCCGTATAATTTGTTATTATAAACATAAACTTATGGAAAACAACATCAAGAACTATGTAAACTTATCACATACTTCGTGTAAAAAGACTTCTAGAAAGTACTAAAGTTGAATACACCCTGTATTTCCTTTTTTTGTTCTTGTAGTATTCTAAGTATCAGACAACACACGTGTTGGTATTATCTCACGAATATCTTAATGACACAAGCTGGATACACAACTTTTGTATTTATTTTGTTTCTTTTTGTCTTGTAATGTTTGAATATCCTTGCGATTATAATTAAAAAACAAAGTGTTCATTGAAGTGTAATTCAAAAAACATTCATGTTATATATTTTGAGATACAAAAAAATTACAAGCAAACGCCCTTTTTGCAAGAAAAACTTTTCCACAATGACATCATCGTCCTACAGCGTACGAATCACCGTCAAACACAGTCTCATAGAAGCTTTCTTGAAAATGCTCCTTGTTATTAAAGAATAAGCGCGAAGGAATTAAATTTTCAAACGAACGCTAGCAATACAATTTCCTTTACAGGTTCCTAGTGAAAATAGTGTAGGAAATACCAGTAGCACGACGTCTTCAGAAGTATCGAGACCCGTGTCTTTAACTAGCTTAGGCTCCTGCTCTTCTAGTGGTAGCAGCGGCCATAATCAGCCAGGCTCAGCGTATTTAGCATCTGCGGAAAGCTTGGATAGTGATCCCGAACCATCAGGAAGTCAAGGTAATCATTATTTTTTATTACAAATACATTTTCAATACGTGCAATTTTAACTCAACCTCAAATAAGAGGTTTGCAATTTTTTCATTTCAAGGCTGGTATTTACATTATTTATTCATAGAAAAATGGTTTAAAATATACATTAGGGAAATTACATCGTAACGTGGATGGTGGGTTGTTGGCACTGATCCATGTTTGACACTTGACATTAGAAATATTGGAATTCAAATGTCATTTCTGTAAGTGAAATTTCTGATGAAGAATTTCAATTGTGGGGCGTCATACCGCCATAAATAGTCTACCACTTCATAGAATGACACATAATAATTTTAATACATTAAATCATTCATTGGAATTTCTGGAAACATATTCATACTGAACACACCGTTTACACTAACACTCACAATTACACTGTTTCACGCGCGTTTCTGTTTATTTTTACTCTCTGAAAACGATAACTTGGTTTTCGAAACGCGCGTCAGTGTAATTGGTGTAGTAGTGGTGTAAACAGTATATTCAATAGAAACCATCCATTCATTTTAAGGTTAGGTTAGAAATTTCTCTATATTTCATGGCTATATAGGGTGTTTCAAAAAAAGGCGATCCCGTCTCTAGGATGGAATATTGGGGTTTGCTCAGTAATAAAAAAATTTCGTAACGCCATCCGTATTCAAGATAAAGGGCGTTGAAGAAAAAAAATGTGTATAATATAACCCCTATCCTAGAGACGGTACCTCTACTCATTATAATTTATTGTAAATATTATATTGAAAATTGAAATAACCTCACCATCTCATGACCGAACAATGCACCTTCCTGTCAGCTGTCATAATGAAACTGTTGTTCAGAAATACCAACCTATTACAGAAAATTACCGAAGGTCATTTAAGAATAGTGGACTCCATTCACAGAGAAATATCATATATTCTTATTTACTCGGAGCAAATTTATTACAAATTATACTTTACTATTATGAAATTCCTTATCATTAATATCTTAATATGACTATCGATAATTCTTGTACACGTTCAGTTTAGATGCCTTCACATAAAGATTTTATCCGGTTCGGTTTGTGTGAGTCAGCATTTGTTTTTCTTTTTATTTTAATGGCGAATAATTCTCAGCTAGCGAAGATACCTATTTTCGTCGACTTTTCTTGTGGTCCCTCCGGGCTATACACATGCATTTTATGCAATGTGCACATCCATAAGCGTACCAAATAGGATATATATATATATATATATATATATATATATATATATATATATATATATATAATTTTGACAATCAAGCACTAAACTGTACTCTTTATTATATATTCCCAACTTTCGAATAAGTATATACACTTCATCAGAGACTGAAATTATGATTAAAAAAAAATGTAAAAAGAACTAGATTTAGGAATTTTGGAAAATTATCGACGTTTCGGCTACTAATTTGAAGCCATTATTAAGAAAGGGGTGGAGGTAATAATTCTATGGAGTTCGACTTTTTGGGGGGTTTTGGAGGAAATGTTATTGGCAGGATGTTTCCAAGTTGATAATAATCTCTGGCTATCGTTGCTTGTGTTCAGACAGTTTCGACGTTTCTTTATTACGAAAGCTTCTAGAATGATGTTGGCTTTGAAGGAGGGAAGTGGGACGTCAATTTTGGTTCTATCGAAATCGATTATATATGTATAAGTGTTCCTTTGCCTTGACAGAAATACACTTATTTGTCTGGCCAATATAAAAACGGGAAATTTCATACATTTCATGGTGTTTATTGGATATTTTATCTTTGATCGATCTGATTAATAATAGAGTGTATAATTGAGTTAGAAGATTATGCAAGCACCGTGGAGTTTGAAGATTCTGCAAATTAGACCTGTCCAAACCAGTTGAGAAGGTAGGAGGAGCTGGAGATGAAAATTTTTGGATACTTCTAGAGATTTGGGATTTGTTGTAACCATTTTGAATAAATGTTTTTTCTGAATATCGATTTTAAATGGTCGACTGGGCTCGTAATTCAACGAGATGATGATGAGACTGAGCGTTGAGAAGACGATTGGTGTGAGTTGATATTTAAATTTTCAAAATTCTAAACGTTTCGTCTCCCACTTTGAATTCGTTTATTAATAAGAAATCCTGCGTACTCCACCCCTTTTCTTGGTCGATTTCCAATCCTCAATCTCCCTATTCCAAGGAATTTCATCGATTAAATGAAAAAGATTGTACAAACTTGTTTATAAAAACTCATATCTTCTGAAACGAAATTTTCATAATACGAAGCTCACAATCTAGTGATACCAATTCTAACGATAATATCTATTCTTCTTTACCATATTTTCCAGGATCAGCAGATAGTGGTATTGCTGTACAAGAACAATCAATCATAAGTCCTGAGTCCAGAGTACTTCACGAGGTTTTGGAAACAGAAACTGTGTACGTAGAGGATTTAAACGAAGTCATAACGGTAAGTTTCTTATTACAACTTCATGTACTTCACATTAGAAAGAGTATATCTGAAGGTACAACTCCAAAACTTATTTACGCAGAAAAAATCAGAAGAAACATCCTTTTTACCTCATCTTTGATCCATTTATAAGTCAAAACAAGTTTAAATCTGCCGAAGCATGTCTGCATCAGTATCAAAATGGATTGAGTAGAGCAATTCATGATAATTGAATTATTTCACTCAAACGTAAATTCAGATACACACAAGCGACATTTGTCAAAAAATCGTTACAATTTGTAGACAAAACCTTGTAAAAACCTAAAAAACAAACATAAAAATAACTAAATAAAGATACAAATAAAATAAAATTAAGTAGAAGTAGTAAGTAGAAGACACTTTCCAATAAATATGCCCTGAAATTATTGCGAATAGCGGATTTTAATTGGCAAGGGATTGTGCATTTTTTGCATTGTAAAATATTGAGCCCTGAACGTGAAGTAGGTAGATGAAGATCGTGCTCCTTTTCTACCATCGAATAACGTTTACAGAAAATAGGAAATAATAAAAGCAGGTGTTAGGGCTCCCCATAATCTCCCCGGATAAAACAAAACTCATTGATCCATTACATGCAACGTATTGCTTCAACTGTACCATAAAGAATGATGTTTTAATTGTTCGATTGATGAAGATGAAAAATAATAATCCAACCAGTCGCTTTCTTCCAAACACTCTTCACAACGTACTGCGAATCCAGGTTTACATCCCAAAAAGGCGCTTTTGGTTGTTCGGTAGAATAATTCATTTTGACATGCTGAAACCTGGACAAACTGTTAATACAGATCTTCATTGTTAACAATTGGATCGAGGTAACTAATCTAAAAGTCAGTGATTGAATTTCTATCTATTTCCATCACTAGAATATTTTCTTGGTGGCAAAAAATTCCAAAATGTCATCTTGAGATATTTTACTCAAAAACCTTTTGATTTCTTTAGGTCCAACACTGAAAATTTGCACGTATGAAGGTAAAATGTTGTTAATAACATTATGAATTGAAATTTATAAACAAATGATTTGTTTGAATTGAATTTAAAAAAGCCTCATTACTTTTCATTTTTTCTTTGAATTTATTTGTTAATTTGAAGATTGATTTTGACTTTTTCAACTATATACTTTATTGGCGCCACATTTGTAGATGCGGGCGCAGCTCTAAAATATCGAAAACACTTTATTTCACTCGAGAGTGGAGGTAAACAGACTAAATAACTGGTTAATCGAATGATTACCAAATTATAATTTCGCAAACTAGAATGATAATTTTCGAATTTCTTCCTCCTACCAGAATAATTTGAATGGTTATTTTTAAACACATGACTTCATATTTAACATCGACATAGGTATCAAAAGCACAGAATAAACCATGAAAGAGATCATTTTGTTTGTCTTATACAGGGTGTCCCACGATGAGTTAAAACTATCTGTATACGAGTATATGGCAAAATACTCGATAGTAAAATCAGGTTCTACCGGAAGTCCACTTTGAATTTGGTTTTTTACAATAAGAACACCCTCTATAATAATACATTTTTGATATATACGTAAAATTTTAGTATACTTTTGTCTAAAAACTTTTTTCGAAAAATGCATACTTTTTGAGTTATTAATTTTTTTGTAACAAATTTAACAATTGCAGACCATTATAAATTATTTTTTTACGTGGATACCCTTAAAGATATGAAAATGGTTTCTGTTCGGTTGCTTTTAGCAAGGTCAGACGTATTTGAATCTATGTTGAAAAATTTTTCGTTTTATACAGGGTGTACATAAAAAGTGTTTAAAGTTTAATTTCATAAATATCAAATTTCTTCATTTTTTTAAGTAGAACCACCCGTTTTTTCTATTTTAATGCATTCAAGGGTGAAAAATAAGCAAATTCATGTATACTTTCCAATAACTAAACCTCACCGTTATCCAGATATTAAATGTATTCTGTAAATTTATACCACACCTGCATCTCTAAAAATTTACAGAAAACACTTAATATCTGGATAACGGGGAAGTTTAGATATAGGAAAATATACATGAATTTACCTTATTTTTCACCCCTGAATGCATTAAAATAGAAAAAACCGGGTGGTTCTATTTAAAAAATGAAGAAATTTGATATTATGAAGTTAAACTTTGAACACTTTTTATACGCACCCTGTATAAAATGAAACATTTTTCAAGATAGATTCAAATACATCTGACCTTACTAAAAGGAATCGAATTGAAAACATTTTCATATCTTTAAGGGTATCCACGTAAAAAAATAATTTATAAGGGTCTGAAACTGCCAATTTTGTTACAAAAAAATAAGTAACTCAAAAAGTATGCATTTTTCGAAAAATGTTTTTAGACAAAAGTATACTAAAATTTTATGCAAATTTCAAAAAAGTATTAATATACAGGGTGTTCCATTTAAAATAACAAAAGTACAGTCGACCGGTTGTACCGGTCATTATTGAAAATATTTTAGTTGAAAAGATGGTATCCGAAAATCGATACGTAGAAATTTTCATAATTTCACTATAAGTAATTTGCCATATATATAGATAGTTTTAACTCGTCGTGGGACACTCTGTATATACTATTCGTGTTTAGTTCATAAAAAAATCATATGAAAAAAAAAACGAATAAAAATAGGTGAAACGCGGAAACATATTAATGATGACTACTAGACAATAAACAAAAATTTTATAGAAATAAAAGATATGAAACAGAAAAAATAAGGTTATACAATGTAAAAACGATGTCAAACCCCAAGTAAAATAAACAGAAATGCAAAATAAACATCCTGACACCACAGAAAACACATACTTAGGAACGACAGAAAAGTTTCTGGTTGCATTTTCAATCAATACTAATACTAATTCACAATAACATTTTTCGAAATTAAAACTAGAGAAGAAGTTTTTCAACGCAATCCATCTACGCTGACGATACTGATATTCCTGCTAAAGACTGTAGTTTTCAAAGGGTTGTACAAAAACTCAAACTCACCCTGCAAGCTCTCGTTAAGTGCTACAAGCAGAATATTCTAACACGAAACCCATCGAAGATCCCTACTCTTTGAACGAATACGCTGCTCCAGTTTGGTGTAATCTCAGTCTACGCTAAAAAAGTCGATGAGAGGTTATGTATGACCAGAGGATGCATGAAATACACATCGCTGCAAAAAATGTAGGCAATGGGAATTGCGCCTCATTCTCCAGAAGAACTACCGTCGTTTAGAAGACGAAACAGGAAAGCAACAAGAAACAAGCGAGAATTAATTGTACCACGACCTGATTATTTGTTGGTGTGCCCACACCTACACCTTACATAGAAGAATATCTACGACAGATTTGACATATGACATTTGACAACGCATGCAAAATGTTTTTACCTTAATAGAAAATATTTTGAAAAACAATAAAGGAGTATCCAATTATCAATATTTGTTTTTATTTGCCTATCTCGTGTACCCTTATTGTAAAAACCAACAAAAGTTCTTTGTACAGCTTTTTAGACTTTTGAATTAATAAAAAATCATAAGAAAAACTTGATACGATTCTTTCCATTATTAAATACGTTTATAAATAAATAAACTAATAATTTATTCATAAGTGGGCGTATCATTTAGAAGTAAACTATTTTATCCAAGTTTTTTATGCAAATCAAGACCATATGGACGAAGTATTTGACGGACGATGTAGGTAGAAGCCCCGAGTTAAAGTATCCGTTCTTTGATTCAATTCTAGATAATTTTGTGTCGCCCACTTTGAAATTGCGAAAGGTTAGTAATGTAAAACAAATCTTGAATAACGTTTACTTATTGAAATATGCAACTCCATCTATTTTCCACCAAATACGTATTTGAACATCCATCTGTTTACATTGCGTAAATTACTTCATATATTCAGTCTCTACTCGTGTACGTCAGTCGGCGTTATGCTACAACCACGTAAACATGTCCACCATTATTGATGCTCCCGCCAAGTATAATTCGTTTTCTACAGGCTGACGGCCATAATTATAAAAAACTTCATGAGAAATTATGTTGTGCGTGAATGGTGTGGAAAGTTTAAAGATGGTCGTAATGATGATGAAGGGGACCAAGGAGGCAAATCGTCGTCTCAGATGATTTGGTTCAACGAGTTGACAGAATGTTTAAAGAAAACTGCAGATTCAACATTAGTGCTTTGTCTATGAAATTTTGCAGAAGTTTCAAGGTCTGATTTGTACTATATTTGAATTCATTGGCGGCAACTTTCTTTGAAGAGTGTTATTTCTTCATATATTCACTCTCTACTTGTGTACGTCAGTCGGCGTTATGCTACAACCACGTAAACATGTCCACCATTATTGATGCTCCCGCCAAGTATAATTCGTTTTCTACAGGCTGAAGGCCATAATTGTAAAAAACTTCATGAGAAATTATGTTGTGCGTGAATGGTGTGGAAAGTTTAAAGATGGTCGTAATGATGATGAAGGGGACCAAGGAGGCAAATCGTCGTCTCAGATGATTTGGTTCAACGAGTTGACAGAATGTTTAAAGAAAACTGCAGATTCAACATTAGTGCTGTGTCTATGAAATTTTGCAGAAGTTTCAAGGTCTGATTTGTACTATATTTGAATTCATTGGCGGCAACTTTCTTTGAAGAGTGTTATTTCTTCATATATTCACTCTCTACTTGTGTACGTCAGTCGGCGTTATGCTACAACCACGTAAACATCTCCGCCATTATTGATGCTCCCGCCAAGTGTGAATTACGTGAAGGGTGTCGAAAGTTGGAAGATGTGCGTGATGAAGGGGGCCAAGGACGCAATGACATGGTACAACGAGTTGACAGATTGGTTAAAGAAAACCGCAGTTTTACCATTACCGCTTTGTCTATGGAATTTCCAGAAGCTTCAAGGTTTGTTTTGTACTCTTTGAAGAGGGTATTGAAAAGCTTGTCCGCAGATACGACAAATGTGTTAATCTTTTGGTTTAAAGGCCCTCGTATATACAAAGACACTTATTAGTGACGATAAAGTTCACGAAGTTAACCTCGAAATTCGAAAAGGGTCATTAACAATAGTCGGCTAATTAAAAAACAAACACGAACTCGAGGAAATGAAATATAAAGAGGGTCCGCCACGGCACTCTTGATCATTATGGTTGTCGTTTCGAGGTTCGTGTCAACTATCTAATGACATAAAAGATTAAAAAGGAAGTTACGTAGATATTGTAGACGTAGACTAAAAATACACAAATAAAATTGTGTTTAACGAACCAACCTTAATTTGTTAATATCTTCCTCTGTTGAAAGTTGAAAGGACCTTAATTGGGAGGTTTAAAAATTGATAAACTGATTTAAATAATTATGATTCTACAGATCCTTTTTGCTTTTCCTAAAGGGTATACACGAAATACCCTTATTTCATTTGTATGTGGGACAGAACAGCACAATAACTTAATCGGGAAACGTATTAGGCAAGGAGCCACCAATCCTGAAATTGAATAATAGATAAATTTTATCCCTTTTCACACCATGGAAATAGGTATGAGTGACCTTTCCGGCTAAAAATCATTGGTCGGCCGGATTTTTTCTTCTGTAACATAATATTTCACACAAAATTCTGTATAAGATTGATCAAAATCCGTGATGACGGAAAAAATTATGGAAATTTAATAATATAATAATACCAAGCACATCTTGTTTTATTTTTTACCAAAAATATTAGAATCCGCGAAGCTTTCAGGATTGGCGGCTCCTGGACTATATCAAATTTCTAATGATGAAGCAATTTATCAAAGCGTTAGACAAAAAGGAGATTTTCTTAATCTTAATCTAAAAAGTGCAGAAGATACAAAACAAAAAACTTTGTGTTGGTAGTCAAACAATTCCTAGGTACGCATCAAGCACCAAATTATGAGAAAATCGTGTGAAATATGGTGACAAATATTCAGATTATAGATATGGAGAAGGGAAAAATTACCAAAGAAAAGCAAATCCTCTCTAATTACTTCGATGTATCCTAATTTTTCAAAACAAACCGATATTATAGGCATATTTATTAAATTTATTTCATGTCTATATAGGTATACTAATGCGATCTTTAATTTAATGTTAAAAATGGTAACTGTCCAGTATTTTCCTTTTCATAGGTGAACTTTATGATGGATATTTTGAGTTGAGTTCCAAAATGGATTCGTCCACGTTTGCCTTCTTCATATGGCGAAAATATCATCCACATACCCTGGGAAAATACTGAAACTCTTGACTGATTTGCTTTTCAAAATGTCTCACGAGCAGTTCAGCCATAAACGGTGATTAGCAGTTGCCAATTGTTGCTCCTTCGTCTTGCTTGTGGAATTCATTGTACTGGAAATAGTTCTTTTCCATAAATATTTTTGTTAACTGTAAATATTCTTCTATAATATCAGCTTCCAAATTAAAGATCTCAGTAAGTCCTCAAGGTACCCGAAGGTCTGCGGGATCGATGCGCTGAGAAATAATGAACTTACACCAAACGAGATTAAAATTTCCCCATCTTCAATGACCCAGAATATTGTCTGGTCTATTAAAATAAACTTGAGATTTCAAATAACCCAATAAGAAGTAATCGAGAGGAGTCAAATCGGGGGATCTAGACGGCCATTTCATCGTTCCACGTCTTCCAATTAATCTATTGATAAAAACCTCGTTCGAAGAAATATGCAAAATCCGGTGGAGCTCCGTCTTGTTAGTAGTAAATTGATTTTAGGATATTGAGTGCGAACCTCCAATATCTACAGTTTTGTTTGTTAAACGTTTCGTTTAAATGAAACATCGCTTCATCAAAAAATAAACTCCTGAACCAAGTGTACTTTGTAAGGTACTTTTTCTTTATGCAAAAATCTCAAAATAGGTGATTTACTACATCATTTGTCGGCAGAAAACTCTCGATTTGTCTTTCCTCAATCTCTAGAAGTACACCTAACTTTTTTCCATCATTAAATTGAACATATCTACCTGGGTTTTCAATATTTTTTACATGTCCAGTTTCATGTAACTTTTTTTTCAGCTTTGTAAATTGCGAAACGTGTTGACTAAAGGATATTTTAATAGACCACACGATTTGACGAATTTAGAAATTGAAAATGACGTAACTGCCTTTGGACTTGGCGAATATTGCAACTAAACCTCAACTATAACCTCAAAATCTAGGATGTGGCGGGACTTGCTACAAAATAACAGTTGTACTGTACTGAATTCAATACGGAAAAATCCATAAGAAACAATATAAAACTCAACTTCAAAAAAATATGGACTTCGTCTATTGAACTACATTTATTAGTCTTATGATTGCGAGTTATTTCACACGGTCGTCATTTTGAATTTTCTTTATAATTTCTTATTTTAATTGAACTGAAAGTTTCAAAATTAGTCTAGAATTTCGGTAAAATTTGTAGGTTAAAATATTGTTTTAGAAATCTACTTATATAATTTCAAAGGACATAAGATTTCCTACAATTTTTTCGTGCGAGCAAAAATAAAAAATTTATCAACCTGAAAGACTCAATTTTCGAATACACTTCAACGGATTCGAGAAAATAATCGTGGGAAATTCTTATTTAGAAAAGTTGATGTTGGATTAACTTTTTGAACTCATTTGACCGGACTATAGACATTCTATTTCTAACCTAACCTAACCTAGCTTATAATTAATATACAGGGTTATTCTAAATGATGGACCCAAATGAATAATTTTTATACCAACGAAAAGAGGAAGATTCAAAGTTTTTTTTTAATGTATTACGATTGCTCAATGTGGCCTCCAGCTGTTGCAGGGCAAACATCTACGCGTCATCTGTGTATGTGTGTGTGTGTGTGTGTGTGTGTGTCATTCTTGATTATTTCTAGCACATAACCTCAAATTCGCGACGCTTGTCTTTGTCATTAGGGGTGAGAGCCTGCACGAGCTCTTGTACAAAAAACGCCGTCTCAGAACTTTCCATATAGTTGGTTGGGATATTCCAACTTCTCTACTAGCTCTATTAGTAGACTTACTCGGGCTGCGTACAAAACTGTCTTCTATCCGTCCGACATCGTCTTCTATCCGTCCGACATCGTCTTCTGACACACGCGATCCTTTACAAACACTTCCAGTCTCTTTTAATTGATTAAACCAACGAGTAATGCTTTTATTTAGTTGGTGGTTTAATACCAATTCAGCACGAAATTCCCACTGCACTACAATTTGCGATTCACTCAATAACACAAAACACCTTGTGCTTCACCGTCGCCATCTCACTCACAATTGGCAGTGACAAAATATGGCGGCCTATTGCCGCGAGAAGTCTAGCGGCCGCTTCCGGAATTATCATCGACTGACTACACTTGCAATACATTTAAAAAAAAATTTAAAACTTCCTCTTTTCGTTGGTTTAAAAATTATTCATGTATCATTTGGGTCCATCATTTAGAACAACCCTGTATATTAATTATAAGTGTACTATAAATTTAATAGCGATGGGAAGGCTCTATTTTCGAAATAGAATGTCTATAGTCCGGTCAAATGAGTTCAAAAAGTTAATCTAACATCATCTTTTCTTAATAAGAATTTACCAGGATTATTTTCTCGAAAATTTACTCATGCAGCATTTGGGTCCATCATTTAGAACAAACCTGTATAATTTTGTCTAGAGAATGTGCGGATTGACATTGCATCTTTCTAGTGGAAATTATATCAATTACTTGATCCTCAATTACGCTCATAAAAATGCTTTTATTTAAGATGCCACTTTTTTGTGCTTTTTTATAAATATTTAGCTGATTCAGCTCATGAATCTATCTAATCAATGCATTTTTCGAAAATATTTGATCATTTCAAAATTAAGATATCGCTATAAGCCAAACCTTTTGAGAAATTAATGTCCTTCAAGCTGGGAATTGTTTTAAATCCACCTTTTGGTTTTAAACTTGTAACCTGCACTATTCCAGTGGTAGATGTAAAACGCTGCTACGCATTTAACGCCAAATAGAGGTTCTAAAACGATTTCCAGCTTACTAGAAATTAATTCCTCAAAATCTATTCATTTGATTGGTCTAAATGAATCCGAAACTTATCTATGTTCAATGAATACCAATTTCTGTTGACTACAAAGTTATCTCGTTACCTATTATAAATAATTGAGAAACTGTAACTCATACAACTATCTAGGAATAAGAATATTCATGCAATGACACGAGTTGCACGAGGCATTCACTATTTCATTCATCGGATTCGATTCTTCAACGATATTTTGTATTGATGAGCTAGTTGATAGTTTATGTTCCACCAAAGATCAAATCGATGAGAATTGGTCTCTTTTGTCTGAATTATTGTTGTTACTCTGTTCAGTGCTACATATGTGGATTACATTGTTAGCTACTTCTTTAATTCTTCCATCTAGTCTTACTATTATTTCTAGATTCTTCGCTTTTCTTTTCTTATTTTTGTATTTGCACAGTTATATCTTTCAGTATTTTCGACATTTTCATTATTCCTATCTTTTGTATATTTATCTGCATTTCGTATTGTTTCATGTTATTATTCCGCTTGTCTATTCTGTTCTGAAGATCTTCTTTTGTGCTAGCGAATATTCGTAACTTCGTTTATGTAAATTAGTTTCAGTTTGTTGTATCATAAGTTTGTTTTTTTTTTCCTTCTTCATATACTTTTTTAGCTAGTTTTCAAACGCCTCTTTTTCTCACTCTTCTGTCAGTTACAAAATTACTTGTCTTCATTTTCTCTTTTCTTTTATACACGAGGACAGAAGTACCTGGACCAACACCCTTTTTATAATAAGAATAGTCAAGTTCCTCAATATAGCTGACGTCATCTCTTCATTGTTAAAAAATCTGTGACCACTCAGTCATTTTTTCAAGTCTGGGAACAACAAATAATCCGAGGGGGATTAAATCTGGGGAATAGGGTGCATGAGGTAGCAATTCAAACTTTAATTCATCAATTTTGCCTAATGCGACTGTTTTTTTTTGCTCGATGTCTGCAGATGGAACGGTTTTTGATTTATTTGGAGACGCTTCTCCCTTTTCAGTCCATTCCATCCATTTTGTTTAGGGTGTGAAGGGATGACCCCAAGTTTCATCCATGGTTACGAAACTGCTAAAAATTTACCTTTATTCCTATGAAACACTCGATGAAAGAATCTCTAAGATGTTGTATTTGTTCCATTGTGAGTTAAAGCAGCACCCATCTTACCCACAGCTTGCTCATGTCCAAATTTGCCGTTAAGATGTGTTGTACAGTCTACTATGTCTGCTAGTTCATGCACTTTAAATCGACGATGATCCAGTGGATTTTCTTCAACATTTCTGGAATCGTCAACTCATTTGGTCGACCACTGCAATGCTAGTCGCACAGCTTTCATATTAGTTGGGCTAATTTTTTCTATATTTACAAATACACTGAAAACGTTCAATATTGATAGTTGCCAAACAAATACCAAACAACGTGTCATCTTCATACTTTTTAAGCAACTAGCGTCTTCTCTAGGTGAGGCCAGGTACTAGTGGAACCATCCTCGTACATACTTTTAATAGAATTAACAAAATTCTTTGTTTTGGTGGAATGTTAAATTCTATTTCAAATTAAGAAAAAAAAAATACGAATATGGGCGTATATAAATACAAATCTATGGGTTTTAAATGTGAAGGTGTTTACATTCACTTCGGTTTGTAGTCGGTTACCACATGTGGAGCAAGTTGAATGGTGTAACAGTTTTAACATTTTAAATGTTTTTTTAAGTGGCGTTTTAATACTATTAGACTTTGATTCGTTTCAGACGTCTTCCTACAACGTAATTAGCAGAGCGCTTAGATATTTAGATATTTACGTTTGAATAGAATACGAGGGCTAATAACATAGTATCATTCTAAATGATAATTGCGGCCTATCTCCTCATAATAAACATTTACTTATGCGATAACGTCTTCGTCTGATAAAAATATCTATCCCGAGGCGTATTTGGGTATTAGTCTCATTGTATTGTTCTTAATGGAGAATATCTATCTCAAAACTTAAGTAGCAATCCTCGCTTACATTTAGAAGTATCCCATGCCGTTTAAAACCGAAAATAACACATACACGCAACTCCCATTAAAAATTAATTAGATCAAAGTTTTCGGACATTCAATGAACTATTTATAGGCCAGGCATTCAAGCATTTCCCCTCCGAAATTTTGACAGATGATAGGTGTGTATCCAAAAAGCGAGATCTACATGTTGCCGAAGTGTCCAACCCAAAATAACCCTAATCGAAAGATCGACAAATTAAAAGTGAAAAATGTCATATAAAGTTTTTTCGCCGGATCAATAGTTTTTGGGTTATTCGCAATTAAAAAGTTTTAGTTTTTTACTTATAACTCTGTAATGATGTATTGTATCGAAAAAAGTATAATAAACAAAAATGAATTTTATAAAAAAAACAAAGAAATTATACTATATTTTAAGATCTTTATGTTCTACCTAAAGCAAGTTATATACTTGAATAGCTTTTGTTTTACGTAATTGAGCATTTAACCTCAAATAACGGGAAAAGGGTACATTTTTCAACAAAAAGTCATTGAATACTTTTTAAAGAGCTTAAAAAGACCTTCCAAATGACCACTGGTAAAAGTCGGTTCGACTGACAATTCAGTGAGATATGATGTAAAATAGCTAAAGCTTAAAAAAATTGCACCAAAACTAATTTCATTTCATTGAAAATCAAAATTAAACTTATTCCTTGTACCAAATACTTTATTTTGATGTTATTCACGACATCTCAAAAGTTTGGCTAATTGGAAATGCATAATTTTGAAAAAAATGAGCATTAAATAATACTTTTTTTTGATTCTTTAAAAAATTTTTTTTGTTCATTTTTTCTCCATAACTATAAGAGATACAAAAAACATATAAATAGTCAAATTAAAGCATTTTTTATGAAGATTATTTTGCTTTTTTTATTTTTTTTATAGCATAAAAATTGACGGAGTTATAACCAAATTAATCTGTCACTTAGTACGAGGATTGCTTATCCACAGCCCTTTGACCCTTTATTAATAAAATGCGAAGGGTCTTCTAACATACATAGGCTTGTAGCCTTGGAAATTACCTTTAAAATGGTTTTTTGTAGGATGTGATAGCTTCAAAATTAATAAAGTTACATAAAAAATAAGAATTTGATTATAGGATATGAAAAAGTTACAAATTTTTGCGCACGAATTTTTTCTGTTGATGCTAATTTGCCTGTAGGTACATTTGAGAGTACCAAGAGATAATATACTCATAATCTTGATAAAGGGGTGGTTGTTAAGGGTTGACAGGGTATAGACAATTAGAAATTACTTTAAGTAGAAACAAGAAACTTTAATACCAAAAAGAATGCGCAAAATCTAAAAGTTGGCAGTCATTAGATTTATTTGCATTCCATTATTTGCAGAGGGGTATTTTTTAAGGGTTAAATAATAGAAATCAATAACCAATTAAATTTTATTGAAATGCTATGAATTTTTCACAGCAAAAATAAAATTGCAATATTTTATCAAAGATTTTTTCCCATATTATTTCTATCAGAAGGGTAGTTTTTAAAGATTTTCAAGGGTCGATACTTCAAAATATATAAATTTTCTATTATAAAATATGTCAAGATATTTATGCTACATAAACGAAAAACATTAGAATTGAATAAAAGTAAGAAAAACTATAATATTTGTATTTTCGTTAAGGTGTGGTTTTCACCCCTTAAAAACAATTTGTAAACCTTGCGACCATGTAGATCTTAATACTGAGGGTAAGATGAGCTTAATTCTAAATTTTCAGGAAAATCAGAGCTGCATTAAAGAATTTGACACCATTTTGAACTTGAATGCCTGCACTATATAATCGTAATATAATTACGAATATTATGTATAGCTACAATTCCTATGAATTCTATTTTCATCTCATAGATACATTTATTTATATGTGTGGTCTTGAAATAATCTCTTAAATACACTTAAAATCATAATGTACGTTTATAAATATTATCAAAGATTTTTCCTGTACTTGAGTCTTATAAACAAAATGATAATTCATCTTATAGTCCAGTCGCTAGAGAATAAAAATCATTCTAGACCTTGAGTAGCAAGCAGAAATTCTAAAATTCTGCACAGTTTTTGTAATTACCACGTCAAAATAAAAAATCGAAGAATGTTTACTAAGGGTTGACCGTGCGGGTGTTAGAAACTATCCTCAAAATGATAAAAATTCACCTAAAACACTTGTTTATATGCATGGAAGTCGCATAATTCAAAAGAAAACTCTTCAAAAACTTAGACAATGTAAATATAGTAAAAAAGTAATTATAAGGACGAATTACCGCCTAATGACAGGGAGCGTTTCACTCTAAAATGCTCAAAATTCATTTCTTCAATTAGAAAACAAATTTTCATGCTACGAACTCCATTTAAATATAATCACTCTGACACATTTATCTACCATCGAAAATAAGAAAATTTACAGTTTTTATAAGTAATTCCTCTCAGAAGTTACATATTTTCGACACGCTTTGTAAGCTTTTTAATGCAGGTATCGAAAAATTCTTCAAGAAACTCGCACAAACCCTCTACCTCGTCGTCGGGGTTGAATTTCTTACCTCCAAACACTTCTTTCAGCGGTCCAAAGATAAGTGAACATCTGTAAGGGGATGTTCTATTTTCTTCCGCCCCATTTCTGATATTGTATAGAGCGTGAGACGCGCGGTATCAGCGCGCACGTTATCTTGGAGAATAATCGGGAATCGTCCCGGAAATATCGTCTTCGCTTCATACTTTTTCCTTTACTCTTTAGACGACAATTTGCTTTCTGGAGTGCGTTTGCGACACAATTAGTAAGGGATCCGTCTTTATTGGATCAGTCGAAGGGTCGGAGGAAAACCAAACACAAGCATTTCAACACAAATACCTACAGTCTTTCTTTACTCATGATCCGATCGGATCCGATTCGATGTCTCTCGATTTGACCACCGTTCAAGAATGTTTCTTTCTAAAGACAATGCTACATGAGGATGGTCCCAGAAACACTTGGCCTGACCTGAAGATGGCGGTAGTTTCTTGAAAAATACCACAATTAATACATCATATGTTTCAAGTTTGAAGACGTTGTTTAGTATTTGTTTGATAGGCATCAATAGTGAATTTGTCAAAAAATTGGTCATCGTTATGTGATATTTGAAAGGCCTCAGCCCAACCAATATAAAAGCTGCAATGAACCAAATTTTTGCGCCGTTTCATAACCATGGATGAAACTTGCGTCCTTCACAATCAAAACAATGGACTAAGAGAAGGTAATGGCCGTTCCATCTGTAGGCAAGGTCATGGTGACGGTTTTTTGGGATTGACTATCTTAAAAAAGAAAAAACTATCAACGACGATTATTATTGCAACGTTTGAGCGAAAAAATCAAGTCAAAACTAATGAAGTAGATTTTGAATTGCTACATCATACACCGTATTCGCCAGATTCAGCCGCCCCAGATTAATTTTTGGTCCTAAACTTGAAAAAATCGACAAGGTGGTCGAAGATTGTATTGAACTTAGCTGAAGTATGTTGTTGTGAGTTATGTTCATCTGAGATCATCTTCAGAACTGAGCTACTTCCTTGAAGTGATAATTCATTCGAAGAATCTTGTAGTCTCGCATCTTCCAGCTCTGGATAGTCGGAAGATTTTCTCTTCGCCTTATAGAAAACATTCTGAATACGGTTTTCAATTGATAAACATCGTTTCCAAATACTACAAACGGCATATCTATAACGATTCCTTCTATAGGTGACAGTGAGATCATAATTAGATTATAACGTTTAGGGGTGGGACCAATGTAGACAATTACGTCGGACGAGGGCGGTGGTGAAAGTCGCCAGATACAGGATCATATTGGGAGAAACACGGACTCAATCTAAATTCAAATCAAATTGCGGACTTTCTACAAAACATCAATAGCGTTTGTCTCGATCATATTTGAACCACCCTCGTATTTAAGGTTTTTTCTATAAGAAGTTTTTGATTGTGCGAATAGATTAATTTTCGTATTGTTAATTTCTTATAATGTTCTAGTTAAGTATCCGTCTTACAGGATATGTAATTTTTGAAAAATAAATTGATTTGTTTCCACACGAAAATTTATTTTTGTATAAACAAAGATAATGCTATTTGCTGTTATATGATTACCGAAACAATCGTAAACGTTTCGCAGGAAGTTTACGTATTAGGCAATCCGTATACACGTGCACTTATGGAAGTTTTTGTCTCTTAATTTATTTGAACCCATAAACTAAATCTGGCAAAAGCTTATTTCCTGCAGTCCTACTTTTAAAATAATTGTTGATGTTTCTATTAGTTGTACCTCTGAATGTGGTCACTACTTATTCATTATGAATAAAGGAAACTTAAAAGTTGATATACGAGGTCTGGCTATTAAATAATAACAAAACTGGTTACGAAAAAGCTTTTGCTTTACCGCTTCGGTCCCTTTCAAAACAGATCTTTTTCTAACCTTTCAAGGAAATCTCAGCAGACCCGTTGACGCAAAAGCTTTTGGTCAGGAGTCAGTTTTTTGGCACAGACTTTTGTCATGTGTAATTCCCCGTGTAAAATTTTTCTAAATGTTTTTTCATCGGCGTTTACAGCCTCGGCAATCATCCGGATGTGCATTCGACGATCTGTACGCACAATTTGGTCGATTTTGATCACTGTTTCCGGAGTTGAAACAGTCACATGGGGATCTGGGTGCTGGTCATCTTCAGTGCTCTTTCGACCCTCACTACACCACTCAAAAACTCGCGCATGACATAGAGAATTATCCCCGTAGACCTCTTGCAACAATTTATAGCACTCAGTCGGAGTATTTTTCAATATAACTAGAAATTTGTGATTGATACGAGAAAAAAACACGTTCGTTTTTTACCACAGCCGTCTAGGGCACCATTTAGGCGCACAGTCTCGTTATTTAATAGCCAGACTTCGTATAACGATCAAATAAAACGAAATATTAATATAAAGTGCTTGTTTTGAATAATTAATAAAATGTTTTGCGAAGAAAAATAGTAAACCAAAACATATTCACGCATAGTGCACGTAATCAGGACTTAAAACGCTAAAACCGAGAATGTAACAGAGCCGTACTTAGCACTTGAAAAATAATTTGCGATTTCATACGGCAGATCAATAATGTAAATCATAAATAATTATGCATAATTATTATTACAAAAATATACAATATGAACGTGAAGTTTGGAATAGATACAAAGTAAACGGCCAAAATATGAAACACATCTATTTAAAAATATGTGTAATGAATCATTAAAATAAAATCTTCATTTTCTACTTCAATAAACACATTTTTTTATTCCCCAACAGATGAAATTGAGCTCCCACTGTCGTCAACATTTATAATAAGAGGTTAAACTTGCATATCAACGACACTGTCGATATTCCTCATTTTAGTTTTAACCTTGAACACTTAGTAGCGAAAAATGAAGCTTCTTGGCTCACTTCTTAGTATAGCTAACGTCAACAACTTCATCATCCACCTCCATAGTTATATATTTACTCTATAATCGAGTGTGAAAATATTTATTATATACAGGGTGTATCTAACAAGTCATATTCGCTTCGGAACGTGCATAGTTTGTAGCGTATGTGTCACCAAATGATTCCGCTAAACTTCAACACTTGCTAAACGTTTTCGAATGTTAAATGCAGCAAATAGTTTGATAGTTGAAATTTTTCTGTTAATTAGTAATCACATCTACCTAATTTTCAGTCATCTACTATTATTAATAAGTCTTTTGCATCGAAAATGGCAATTGAGCTGAATTTCTTTTCGGTGAGCATTTTTTAAAGATCAGTACTCATTGGGCGGCAGATCTGGACTATACAGTCGATGAGGAAGCAATTCGAAGTGTAATTCGTTCAATTTAACCATCGTTGCCATCGATTTTTGAATAGATGCATTGTTTTGGCAAAACAGTGGTTTTTTCTACGTCATTTTTGCATGTGCAATGATCCAACAACACTATTGATTGTCTTTCCTTTTTGGAGATAGTCAATCAACAATATTCTATGCGCATCCCAAACTACTGAAGTCATAACCTTCCCAACTGACTTTGGACGCTTCGGACGTTGTTCACAGGCTGCAGTCCACTCAGATGATGATAGTTTTGATTTCGGAATCAAGTGATCGATTTATGTTTCATCCATTGTCACATGTCGATGCAAAAAATCTGATTTATTAAGTTTGAACATAACCAAACAATGCTACGAATCATCAACATGTTGTTGTTTTCGATCGACTGTGAGTAAAGGCGACCCCCACTTTAAAAAAAGCTTTTTCATGGTCAATAATTGTAAATACACCTTCTAATATCTTTGTAGCATCAGCCATCTCACGCAATTTCAATTTACGCTTAGATATAACTAATTTGTGGACTTTTCTGTTTTTTGGAGTAACTACCTCAATTGGACGACCAGAAATTTCATTATCATCGTTTATATTCAGTAAAACAATAACAAATAATTCTTTTCGAAAGAGCAGAGTCCCTATAACAGCCATTGCTGAGCTTGTACAGAATTTTTTTCATCAAGAAGCAATAATAAATAAACTCACGTAATTGTTTTAAAAATAACAAAAGCAGCTCCACTTAAATGGCTGTCACTTTTTTCTGACAAATCGAAATGTCATGAAATTTGACGCATAGTTATTTCAAAGTTGGTACTTCATAAATGTCATATGAATTTGACAATGACAGCGCCATCTGTGTGTCAGTCACATGACTTATTGAGTGATGTATTAAGCAGACGATGTTGATGTGATAATTATCGTGAACTACTTGTAGATGGAAATCTGGATTTGTAGATTTAATATACAATACAAAAATATTACTTCGAGTTGAATGATTTAATAATGTATATATGCCCACTATAAAAACTTAATATAATGAAATTGATTGTTTTTTTTAAATTCATAATTAAAAGAAAAATAGATATCACCGCAGCGATAAAAAATACCGTATACATTTTACGTAACATCCCTTTTAAGTCACCGAAGTTAATAGTTTCTATCTTTATTTGGTTGTAAGATCTTTACCGTTTTCGTAATCGCTCATTTTCCATTATTTCGTTGTTTCGTGGAAAATGACTGTACATTTTGTCGTTTAGTCAGTTAATAGTTGATTCCCAGGAAAACAGCGTATGTTGTATTAGTCCAGTCAACAACGGTAAAAATTTTTTCGATCTATTTGTATGAAAATTCAAAATCACTTACCCCCTTCATCAAAAGTTATATGTATCTTTCTCTTTAGAGATGAAAACGAAGAAATAAATATTCCATGAACTGAATGTCGCTTTAATAATTGAAATAAATATTAAAAAGTACGTTTTAGAGTGCAAATTATATATTTTTTTCAATAAATTAACTTTTAGATTAACTTTATTGAACTTCTAGTAGTAAAACTTATTTGTGAGCACCACGTGTTTAAGCTTTTATTCGGAAATATGTTAAATATACGTATATAGAGCTCTAACTGATCTTCTTGGAATTGAACACACATTAAAAATGTATCTCTCAAAATTTATGTGTTTATTAATATAACTTTTTACTTTGTTGTTTCACGTGACTATTTTTCTTGATTTTAGGTCTGTTTTATTTTATTTTTAACTGATTTTCTATCAAAAGAGACCTAAAATCAAAATGAAATATCACGAAAAAATATAGAAAAAGTTAAAGAAAATCTTCAGAGAAAATATTGAGTATGAAAACTTTTGTATATAAGACAACTTACGTTTAATTTGTGAATAGAATCCTAGATGTTGAAAACTTTTATGATATCAAGTAGTATCAGAATTAGTTCATTGACTCCCAATTGTATTTACCGCTTAGAGTTATCAGAAAAAATTTTATGATGCTCCACCTTCACTGGTATTGCAGTACATACTGAGAGATTGAGGCATACCACATCAAAACAAATGGTCGTGTGTTTTTTCGAAATAACTGGACATGTCGCCGCCGTTCAATAAGAGAAACCTAGAACGGTCAATTCTGAATGGTACATCAGTATTTGTTTGCGAAAAGTGTTTGAAAAAATTAGCAGAAAACCACGACAATGCGAGTTCTCTCACATTAGATCCAATTCTGATGCAATTTCGCGAAATTTAATCTCTGAACTTTGTGTTGTCTGATAAGCAAGGGTTCTTTGACTGTGACTTAACCCTGCTTCATGTAAACGTTTTCGAACATCTGATGAATCATTTTTAAGCAGATTTCTGGTGACTCTCCTGTTCCTTTGACTCACAAAACGATGATGAATTTGATTCAACGTTTTCGCTCTTGTCTTCGATTGTACGAACCCGTGTCATTATACGACTCATGTTTCAATGATGTCTTCCTAACAAACCAGCAACTTATCACATTGAATATCCTTCATTGAGGAGAATCGATGCTTGAACTGTCTCTTTCATTGATAAATGAACTTCCAAACGTGCATGTAATGAAAAAATTACAATCAACAGCAGAAATCAGCACTTTTTAAAAATATTTCAACACAGTTTTAATCTTAAACGAGGTTTAATACGAATTACAACATTATGTGATACTATAGTTAATTTAAATAATAACTTTCACTGTCAAACAAGGTCCATGCAGTGGTGCGTTAATTTTTACAAAGGGGTTTATATTGTTAATTGAAATTTATAAAAATTTTCGTTACAGGGTTATTTAGATCCTTGGAAATCCGATCCAGAGTGTCCATTGGCTGAATACCTGTCGCATTTGTTCAGTAATCTAGAGAAGATATATAAGTTTAATAGGTAAGATATGTTTTTTTTTTCGAAACACATTAAAGGTCATTATTTTCTTATAGTAGCTAATTTCATTGAATAATATAGGGAATCGGAAAGTTTTAATGATTAAATACACACTTTTTTATTTATTCAAACAGTTTTTTAACGATGGGGTGAATTTATACATACTTAATCTATTTATACACTAACATTAAATACTCTTAACTATTCACTTATCGCAAGAAAAAAATTTTAACGGCATTTGTCTATGGTTAAAATAATGTCAATTCTTTCTAGAAGAAAATGTTGTTTTATCTTTTTAAATATAACTACAAAGTATTATCATTAGAATAAAACAAAGAAAACTGAACAATATTAAATATAATCAACGTTTTTTTTTGTTATATTTGGCAAACCTGCAATGAATTGACAATTGACGACTTGATAAAAGATTACTAATGAGACAAATATATTATTTTTTTATTATTGTGTTTATGAATCCAGAAATAGAGCTAAATTAGATATAGTTTATTGTCTTCTAAATTTCAGGAGTTTTTTAAAAGACTTGAAAGAAGCTGAAGGGGAAGCTACTAAAACAGCCAACTGCTTCCTTCACCACGACTCTGGTTTCTCAGTGTACAACGAATATTGTCAAAACTATCCCCGAACTATGGAAGTTCTGGGTCGTTTAACTAGAGATGAAAAAATGGCTGCTCTATTTCGAGAAAAGCAACTTGAGTTAGGACACGCTTTACCACTAGGATCTTATTTACTTAAGCCCGTGCAACGGATTTTGAAGTATCATCTTTTATTACAGGTAAAATTTCTCATTCAAAACCTCAATAGATAATAAACAATAAAGATAACTACACTTGCACTAAATAAATTAGAGGATTTTATAAGTTGCGCAGTTTGATAATATGTGGTTTTCGTAGAGATTTGTTTTACTTCGAAATTATTTTATTCCGAGAATTTAGCATTACCAGGCGTCCGATTGAAACCGGATATAGTTGGGATTTTCACAATTCCGAAACGAGCGAGCTCCGAGCGTGGCCGCGCGCCCGGATTAGTCGATTATCTATAGCTCATGTTAATTTCAAAAATCTGTTAGTATACAAGAATCTAGAATCCCAAGACATAGCAAAAGTTGAAAGGATTTTTTCCTTGATGGATCAGTAATGGTCCAAAAGACAAAAAATTTGATTCAGATACTGCCGTACTAAGTTTCCTGAACCGTTAGTGATGTTCATACTGAACACACTGTTTACATCAACACTTACAATTGCACTGTCTGACGCGCGTTTCGATAACCAAATTATCGTCTTCAGGGACTCGTCAGGCTAACGTTAATTTTTTTTTTAACTGAAGGATCCTTACTGCATCGGCGGCTAATTTTTTTATCTGCCTTAGATGACCAAACTCGGTAAACAGCTTTTCTCCACCTTGAAGTCAAATTATGATTTTTTTCGGTTGTAAAATCACGTTCTCATTTTTCAGAGGCTCTCGAAGCAATGTGATCCGACGCACAAACCAACAGTAGATTTAGCTCTAACGACAATGACAGGTATCGCTTCGGATATAAATAATATGAAAAGAAAGAACGAGGATGCAGTCAGAGTTCAAGAAATTCAAGCCCAGTTGTACGGGTGGAACGGACCGGATCTTACAGCTCTAGGAGAATTGATAGCAGAAGGAACTTTCAGAGTAGTTGGAGCAAGAGGTCGAAGACACGTGTTTCTATTTGAGAAAGTTTTGCTGTTAGCTAAAAATAGACAAGGGGGAGCTCTTGCTTATAAGAGTCATATTATGGTAAGAAATAACTTAATTTTAGACTAATGATTATTAGTTTGAGTTGGTTTAAGTTTTGTTAAGCTTATTTCGATTAATCCTACTTCAATTCTTGTTAATTCTCGAATAAATTACGAAAAATCACAATAATGACATTAATTTTTTTTATTTTTGCTCTCACTTCAAGGTGTTTTTACAGGAAAGAGAAAAATTTCATGAAATTTTCAATTGTTATTTAGGACAAAAAAACAAAAAGTGGTTGGTCTATTTAGCAAAATTTTCAATGAAAAAATTGAAGAAGATAAATGATTTTCCACTGTTTTATAAGTTTTCTACATCCATATCTGTAAACGTCAAAAATCGCACTATCAACATTCCTTGTAAATGACATTCAACAATAACATGCACATAATGAGATCTCATAACATACACGTGCGTTTTGAGAAGAAAACTTCTTGATTTAATTAAATTACAATGAAATAGTTATTTACGTAAGACTTTATTTGGTCAATTTACACAAGTTTAGTCAATTGAAAAAACATAAAAACTTTTAGCATTAGCGAGATATATTTAGGATTGAAAAATTAATGCCCCTAAATGTAGGCAGCACATTATGCAATTTTTTTAAAAATAGGACACGTTTTCTTAAGTAGCATGCTATGAAAATAAATGTCATGTCATTTATATTGTTAATTTCTTGAACAAAATATGATTGTATCCAACTTTATATACGAATATGTCTGATAGTAGTGGAAGTGATGAAATTATGGGAACTCCATCGAAGATTTTAGAAAAAGCTCAAGCTGCCACACATAATTTGTTCATCACCATTAAATAATAAAGCATAATATAAAGTCAAATAGCAAAGTTATAGGTAACTACAACTTTTGTATTATCACTTTTTTCAGATAACCTAAAAACATATATGGAAAATTAAAAAAACCAAGTTTTTGGTTTTTCATTTTTTACAAATAACACTTTTTTCATGAAATTTCTATGTCCAATATATACTATAATTTATTTGATTTGAAATATTCATTATGACATAATATCGAAAAAGCACCCCAATATTCGATCGCAAATTCTCCCGTCGAAATATCAGTTTTTTTTTTAAAAAATTCCTTAAGACTTTGGTTCCTGGAAAATATTAACTGGAAAGTGTGTTGTACTCATAAAGCAAATGGAGGATATACGAGAGTTGTCTGGAAAGGTTCCAGTCCATTTTAGAAACATACATTTTTTTCTATATTAATTTATATTTTAAGTTTAGAAAACATGGAAAAGTCGCTGGAAGTCAGATCTTACTGCAAACGCAATTTCTTAGGAATAATTTGTAGAACTTTCCTATTATTTGTTTAACAATATCTTTGAACTTATTCGATGAACAGAAATGACAATCCGACAGTTTTACAGTATTATTTCTAGAACCTTTTTGGTTATATTGCTAGTTGCCGCAGTTTTTGAATATCGTTAGTCGATTTTACACTCGTAAATGATGATGTAGAGTCTACTTTCAAAAATAAAGTTTCAATGACAGCTCAATACTCAATTTCTTCCATTTTCAAAAAAATCTTCACAACGACTCACTTATATGATTGTCAAATATCAGCTTTTTTCAATAAGTCATTGAAACTTTAGTTCCTTGAAAGTACTGACTGGAAAGTGTGTTGTACTCATAAAGTAAATGGAGGACATACGAGAGTTGTCTGGAAAGTTTCCAGTTTATTTTAGAAAAATTTTTTTTTCTATATTAATTTATATTTTCAAACATAATTGCCGTCTTTTATTTTCAAAATGTGAAGTAACGTCCTCGACTGATGGAAATCATTCTGCTGCAAATGAAACTTTGAGGTTAGAAAACATGGAAAAGTTGCCGGAAGCTAGATCTCTTTTCAAACGTCCAAAATGGCTGAAATTTTAGTAAGAATCTCTAAATGCTTGCGCTAATATATTTCTCCAGGTTAAGGTCGGAAATTTTTTAGACAACCCTCGTACTTTGGAGGTTTCACAAATTGCGATTTATCTTACGGCCGTATAAATGAAGAAATAAAATTTTCCAAGTAGCGTAATTTTTTTCAGACTTCCAATTTAATGTTGGTGGAACAAGTTAGAGGTGAACCTCTGTCGTTTCAAGTTATACCTTTCGACAATCCACGTTTACAGTCGACGCTGAAAGCCAGATCGCCACAGCACAAAAGAGAATGGACTTTGCAAATAAAAAGAGTTATTTTAGAAAATTATACAGCTGTCATTCCAAATCACGCTAGGCAATTAGTTTTACAGCTCGGACAAGAGTTGAATGAAACAGGTAAATTATATATTGAATTAATGCTTTTCAGAAATCCAGATAGTGATAGTAATTCGGCTCGAGTCTAATTTTTTTTATGTTTTTCAGATAAAATAGGCGGGTTAAAACATTTTATTAACGGATTACATGTATCCGAGAGTCTGGAAAGCTTCTTTTCGAAAAAGAGAAACCCAGATTAACTCCACTGTATAGCTTACACTGAAGAGATGAAGACTGGTTTGTTGTTATTCATCTCTAAAATCATGCTTTTTGCAACCATTTGTTTTTATAAATACCATTTTTATTTGAAATCAATTTTTTTTACGCACACGCTTATCTAAAGTGAGATACTAATGCGTGTCAATACATTCATTTGCATAATAACAAAGTATGGAAGTAGAAATTTAGCACAATCTTTATACATTTAATTGATTTAACTCGAGAAAAACCATTAATCGTAGATAGTTTTAATTCGTTTATTTTATCTGAATTATTCACGTGACATTTCGTTTTTTTTAAATGTCTCCATTGTCTCTAATAAAAACCATTACAGATAAAATAAAACAACAAATTGTCTGCTATTTCAATTAGTAAGCTGGTTCATAAACTCCAAATTTGTTATAAAATATTTTTTTCTAAAATTTTTATGACACTATTTAATCATTTCCAAATATAAACAAATTTTTTTAACAAAGAATACTTTTTCATCAATTATATATTTTCTATTTTGCTCAATGCCCTTTCGTCATCTTACTTTCAGCTACATGATTCCGCGCTCATAAAATTTCCGGTCTTTATCAGCAAAAAACTGAACCAGGTGCTATTGAAGGTCATCGTCATTTGTGAAAGTTTGACCATTCAAAGAATGCTGCAAACTTCGAAATAAATGGTTATCAGATGGTGCCAGATCAGGGCTGTATGGGGGATGTGGCATCACTTCGCAGCCAAGCTCCAATCGTTTCCCATGAGCTGCCAAAAATGTGTGAGGTCTTGCATTATCATGGTGGAACACTAAACCTTACCGATTTGACAATTCTGGCCGTTTTTCTTTGATTACTCCACCCAGTTTCTTTAATTTTTGACAGTAAACGTTAAAATTGATCGTTTGGCTTCTTGGAAGCAGCTCAAAAACACACCAAACTGACACCATGAGCTCTTTTTGTTGTTTTTCTGCTTTCGTTTTGGTTTTTGCTGGTTCGTCGTGTTTGCTCCATGATCGTTTTCGAACTATGTTACAGTTACAGGAACCATGTTTCATCACCAGCGATGATTCTTTACAAGAAAGTGTCCTTATCATTAAAAAACTGAACCAGGTTCCTTGGAAGCAGCTCAAAAATACACCAAACTGACACCATGAGCTCTTTTTGTTTTTTCTGCTTTCTATGTGGTTTGTTCCGGCTCGTTTTACTGGTTTTATATTTTTTTATTACCTTATCAGTTTTAAAAGTAAATTTAAAATTGATTATTACTTTCGCGGTCATCATCTACTGCTTCAATGTTTCTTGGGTTATTAGGCCGTCGTCGAAAATAACTATTTTGCTCAAACTGAATTTAAAATCATAAAACGTAACGATCTTTTCTACCTGTAGCTGTTTTACTGTTACCCCGTTGCTCCTTTTTAATCTTAGTAGTTAAAAAAAATTGAACCAATACAAAGTTCAACTTATTCACGTACTATCAGGATATGATCCATACGGGTGTAAGTCCAAATTTCGTTAAAAGTGTATTATTCCCCACTGAATCTAGATGAAATACCCTCAACGCACCCAAAAATGTTTCGATAGGTTTCTCAGGGGAAGATTTATTGATCCTGAGCAATATTTGAAAAATAACTTAACTTCCATACATAATTGCGCCGTTTCCACATCCAATAATAGGGAAAATGTGGATCCTAGTATTCGGTTCCAACAAGATGGTGCACCACCACATTATGATCTCAATTTTTCTGGATAACCAGATAATGTTTTCTGTAATGATATTAAAAAGGACACCATACGTTAACCGACCAGACAATTTAGAAGACTAAAACTATTCCCTTATTAAAAATATATGGACGACGTTATTACTTTCACTAATTTGATGTTTTTCAAAAATGATTTGTGGATTATTTTATCATAAATCTGCACAAAAAATTAGAAGCTAGAAACTATTCGTTTTATTTGGTATTGAAGGCAAATTTTTTACGGGGAGCAGACTGGAAAAAAATGTCAGATTTTGAGATTTTGTTCATAATTGTACTTGAATACACCGGAATGGTGATGGGGATTTCAATAAAGCAAAATTTTCATTTTGTTTTGGCAGCTATTTCTTCAATGACGGTTTTTATTACTTTCTTTTTTTTTTCTAGAAGACACCAACAACGATAAATGGTTACCCCTAAAACAATACTCGACCCCAAACTACTTAGAAAGAAGAAGCAGAGTAAGAAAAACGAGAGACTTCGCCAACAGAAGAGCGGCATCTCAAGATCGTACATTCCCTACTTTAACCAATTGGAGAAGAAAGTCTGAACCGAGTATGGTACCGCAGTACAACCCCAAAAAAACATTAAAAATAAAAAAACAAAAAGAAATTCAGAACGCTACTTTTTACACTGATTTATCTGATTCTGAAAATTGTGCTGATGAATCAATGGAAAATTTACAGCAGAGTCAAAACGAGGTAGCCCCAGATGAATCGAATAATGAGGATAAGACTGATGAATGCGTTAAAAATAATTTGGAAAAAATCGTTTCTGATATTTTAATGCAAAATCAAACTTTCCAGAAGGCGTTTTGTAGGTAAGTAAATATAAATTTTGTTTGATCAGCTGGACTAGAAGTGATTCTAAGTCTCCAAATATTATTGGACAGTGTGGTGGAAAAAATCTCATTTCAATGATTAAATCTGGGATCAGGATAACATACCAAAAATGTTCAGCCTCAAAATTATCTCTTAGCAATAAATAAGATCAAAAAATACTAAAAAAGAAGAGGAAAATCATCAAATAGAAATGGAATAAGAGTGTACCCTGTATATAGTTCAACCTTAAAATAAATCCTCCTTAAACAGGAGCCAAGGAATCTTTACAGCTCTAAGCTCCAATTTCATAGGAGCCAAAGTGGTTTAAGAATACCTGGACAAGTGAAATGAACTAGGCCAGAAGAATAGAGCTTCATAATCTTGAAGAAAACAATGGAGAAGAAGTAAAGTTTCTGGAACAAACTACTGGTGTTAAAACAGACAGTTACTTCTGGGGACATTTCCGCCTCAATAGACCTCTGAGTCCCAGTGCTACAGCAAGAACACGGGTGTATTAGATTCTTTGAATAGCAGTGTACATGACAATCTAATCACATCTCTGGATATTAATAGTTCACAGGATCAAGCGTTAAGATTCCCCGGAGTGCCCAATAGCCTCGCCTCACTTGATAAGCTACGATAGGAGTAGAAGTAACGCCTGGACGTATGTTGGAGGTTATGGTGTCAACGGAGACTACCTGGATAGCAACGAGCAAGAGACGAAACTGAAGAGAACAGTGGAAGCAATCGACTGAAAAGCCTTATAACTAGATCCTCCCTTGCGAAGTAATACCTAGGAGCGGTTCCGTGGAGGAAGCAGAGACCTGAGACAGACGAGGTTGCGAGTCCTACATACCAGACAGAACACCAGCCATGAATATATGTAACAGTAACACTTCTTGAACGAATCTTCATTGGTGCTTAACATTTGATTGCGACTTTGATATTTTTGAAAAAAAGTCTTAGGTTAATATGTAGAAATATGAATAAATAATGGTTTCATCGTATATCGAAATTCAACTGATTCTAATTTATCGTTGTAGACAAATTAGCAGGAAGAGTCTTACCAGCGATCCAACATCCGTATGGTATGAAGATAAAGTGAAATTGCCAACAAAAGCCGATTCTTTACCGCGATCTTTTCAACTATATGATCAACTAGATTCGAATGATGCAATCGACGGTCGAAACGACAAACTTCTAGATATGTCATTGAAGGAGGATCCCGATATAGACGTTGAAGAACAACAAGATAAGTATGTAAAATAATTTTTTTGAAAATCGACTCGGGCGTTTATTTTTGAAAACGATTTGTATACAAATTTTCATGAAATGCGTTTTTCGCGCCATCCAGTAACTTACGATATAAAAAAATATTTGTTAAAATCAACTTAAAACTGAAAACATTTAGTCTTTGTGCTTTTATATAACTTCTTATATTTTCTCCTTCCAGTTCTTCTTTATTTTTCTTCAATCTTCTCTCTTCATTTACTGTATTATTTGGTCCGGATACACCCTTTTTTTGTTACAACTTTTTGTTGGTCCTGGATTATTTTCCGTTTCTGCATTTTCCTTTTTCTTTCAACGATTCTAGTGTCCTTCAATTTCTGCCTTTGACTCCTGGCCATAGAGGTATCCATTGTGATATCCTCACCACCATTTCCTTCTCATGAACTTTCTGCCCAATTTAGTCTTTGTGCTTATTATATATTCTTATATTTTCTCCTTCCAGTTCTTCTTTATTTTTCTTCAATATTTTTTC
Source organism: Diorhabda sublineata (assembly GCF_026230105.1). NCBI lineage: Eukaryota > Metazoa > Arthropoda > Insecta > Coleoptera > Chrysomelidae > Diorhabda > Diorhabda sublineata. Next base: position 9,481,663 of record NC_079479.1, read on the forward strand.
TCCATTTACTGTAATATTTGGTCCGAGTAAAGTTCTCAGTAGTTTTTTCTCAATTATCTTCAGATCTTCTTCTTTTAAACACAGAATGTGTCCAGGTTATTCAATTTTTTCTAAAAAAATGAGAGTTTTGTCATAAATCTAAAAAGTCTGAAGTTCTTCATTGAGGGGAAATCATCTTCATTATGCTGTTCAATCTCTTGGATTACGGCTAGCGATTAGTACGCCAACAAATCTCTTTATTTGTGGTGGATTACTCCCCTTGTTCTTTTTGTTACAACTTTTTGTTGGTCCTGGCTAATTTTCTGTTCCTGCATTTTCCTTTCCTTTGTAGGATTCTAGTGTCTCCTTCAGTTTCTGCCTCTGACTCTTGGGCATAAAAGTATCTGTTGTGTTATCATCATCCTTCTGCTCAATTTAGTCTTTGTGCTTTTATATATCTTCCTTTATTTTCTCCTTCTTTAATTTTCTTTCTACATCTTCTGAAATATTTGGTTTGAGTATAGAGTTCTAAGTATTTTTCTCTCGATTATCTTCAGATTTTCTTCTTTCTTTTTATTTATAAGTGTTGTTTCCATGGTGTGCGCAATCACTGGTCTCATTAATATTTTATATGTTTTAATTTTGTTCTTTTAACGAATCTTCTTGCTTTTATATAACTTCTTAGTTTTATCAAATGTTCGATATCTGAAGGTAATTTCATGATTATAAAATTGCTACTTAAAATATTTTAAAAAACAGAAAATGTGTTTTTTCCAGTTGTTAAAAAATAACCTCAAATTTTACCCCTACTCATCTCCTATTACATTTTCAGTAGCCAAAGAGGAATTGAAACGCACTAATATTGAGATTTTTGTTTCAGTGATTTCTCATCTCAACTCAGTGACGCTGAGCATCCCGATCACAAAATTTATCGCAAATCAGCAATTAGATTCAGTATTCTCCAGAGAATTCGACATATTATGACGGAAGAACAAAAAAGAACCCAAAAGTTCCCAGTATATCAACAGGGATCTAAAAGAATGGGAGAAAAAATCGCTCATCCCGATTATGTAGATCCACAGAAATTATTTTTAGGTGAGGTGATTTGTTGTTGATATTTTATTATTTATTGATTGGTGATTCAATATTCGTAGGTTCAGCTAATTGCAGTCAAGTTGATCTCACAGAATACAAAATCGAAGATTGCGATATATTGGGTGAACCAGAACAATTAGATTTATCAATATGCGAAAAAGATGTACTTAACGAGCTCGAAAAGAGGTTGAATGGAGGCAGTAGTGTTCCTGATACTGGTCAGACTCTGAACTCTAGTCACAGTTTAAATTCTAGTCAAATTTCCGATAGTTATTATGAAAATATTTTAGAAGACTCCTTAAAGGAGGAATACGTTGAAGATTCCACTGGAAAACTGGTAATTACAACATTTAACTCGGTTTACATAGTAATTCAATTATTATTTGAAAAAGAAAAAAATAATAAAAAATTCGTTCGTTTTTATTTTGATAATATCTATCTAGGGCTCCAAATAATCCCAAGGACTGTGTCATTTAATCAAATTCATCTTATTTCAGGTAGCTAAACAGGACTCATTCAGTAGCAACGAAGAAAAACAAAAACCTAACCAAAAATCACTGTTTGATAAGCGACCTGCGATCAAGAGGCCTACCAAAGCACCGCCGCCAATACCTCAAAAACCTGCAAGATTAAGTCAAAATGTTGGTTCGATTAAATTCGTCACAGAAAAAACTAGTTTTAAGGATGTAACTCAACTACGTACTGCTGGAACTAGCACAACGAGAGTACAGGACGTCGTTAGTACTGTTACAAGTAGTACGACTAGTACTACTTCAAATTCTAGTTGGGTTAAAGCGATGGTTGGAAGATTTGAATGATTAAAGTATTAGATATAGGATGATTGGTTAGTCAGATTATTTTTAGCCATAAAGGAATTATAAAATGGGCTGGAAATCCCAAAAGATGGTGTGAAAATGAAACAAAGTGATTTAGTAATAAAAACACATAAAAAGATTAAATAAATTTTATAAATATATATAAAAGAATATCCATTTGTAGTTTATTTAGAAAAAATTTTAATGCAATATAACTATATCATAAAGGTTTGTTTAACAAATCTAGATAATATTTTGTATGATAATCAATTCAAGGTTTAATTAGTAAATGTTAACCTTAGATACATTTTTTTTTCAGTTACGGTTGTTTTAGTTCAAAGCTCATTGTACAAAACTCTTGTAATGTGGAGTAGTCGTAAAGACGAGACCATGTAATTTAGTTCGATCCTTAGAAATGTACATCAATAAACAAATTATAGACTAAATATCATTAGGGGCCATCCATAAATTACGTCACACAAATTTCAGGACTTTTTAACCCCTCCCCCCCTCCTTGTCACAGGTTGTCACAATTTCAAAACCCTCTCCCCCCTGATGTGACGTCCCACATTTTTCAAATTTATATATTTATTCAAAAATAATCAAAAGAAAACAGTAATTTTTATTTTTTTCTTACTTTTATTATATAATCTTTGATAAAATTAACATAAAGAAGTCAAATATTTTAGACAACAGAAAAACAAACGACTAGTTAGGAAGTAACAAATGACTAATTAAATTTTGCGTGATGAATTTTGAATTTTAACATGTGATGTCACAAAGTTTTTGACCCCCCCTGCCCCTTGTCACACTATGTCACATTCCGATGATACCGTCCCCCCCCATTAACATGTGACGTAATTTATGGATGACCCCTTATAACAAATTAGCCCTTCGAATACAACCAACACTCATCATCAATATTTTACGAGTTCATTTTTTGCAATCCAATAGTTTGACTGTTCTTTTGTCTAAAGAGTGTAGTTGTAGTAGTGTTTTCCTCGATATCGGACTGGCTTTTGACAGAGTGTGGTATCAAGGACTGCTATATAAGATTAAAAGATTTTTTTCCTCAAACTACTACTCACTTCTGAAATTTTACCCAACCAAACCTAACTAAAGTTGATGAGGAAATATCCGAACATTTTACTATAGCAGAAGGGGTGCCATAGGGTAGCGTAGTAAAGAAATAATTGGATGTATATGCATTATGTTCCCTTTTTCGTGAATAACGATAGAAGAAGCAAATATTCATCTCTTGTATTGACTGTCATAGTCTTCTTTTTTCATTTTCTTGATGATTTTTTGGCCTCTACTGTTTTTTCTTATTCGACGGCCACTGGTTACGCAACTTGATTGCCTCGTCTAATAAGGCCGTAAAATATCATGATTGCATGGGACAACATGGACGTCGTGGGTTTTTTGTTAGCGTTAGTCACGACATTATTAGAGATATTTTTGCTGCCACCACAACGATTGTAGTCGCTATGTGGAACCCTTAATGAATTACTTTATTTTTTATATTTATTATGGAGTAAAATTAATTAGTTTCTTATTTACACAGTTGTTAATAATCCTTCTTCAAGCAAACTATACTGAAAAAAAGCACAACTTATTGAACTTTTATTTTTTTAAAATGATTATTTACATAAATAATGACAATAATTGTTATAAGTGACAATAAACGTAGATTTAGTGGGGCAACACGAATCACGAATGTGCTCAAGACAATAACAAATAAAACTGACTAGCTAGTTAAACTATTAGGTTCATTGTGCTATATTGTGGCTGTTGTTGAATGATGATTAATTTTCCATATAGAATTTTCCAATTATTCTCAAATCTTTAGTGTTAAGACCCCAGAAATTAAAGCGGGGTAATGTAAAAACTAAAAAGAATGGGAAATATTAACTATATCACCCTTTGTCACCTCATATTTGATGCCGGGGTTCAATAACCTTTTTAGGTATCCTCTATGGGTCTTAACAGGGCCCAGTATTTTCCTTATGATATATATATATATATATACAGTGCTTTTCAGATAAAAGTATCCACCTTTAATAACTTTTGTAATACTGGTATTTAGAAAAAATCCAAAAACACGTCAATTTATGTTGGAAGGGGCAAGCATTATGGCTTATTTAAACTTACTGGAAAAGCCACCCCCTCACCCCTAGCAACATCCCCTTTATTTTTTTAAATTACTTTTCATATTTTTTATGTAAAATTTGGATACTCCTCTTTGAGCTGATTTCAAAAATGTATAATACTTGTAAGTTAAAGTGGATAGTTTATGAGATAAACAATTTTTCTTTTAAGAGCACAAATTTTACTTATTATTTACTTTCACCTTATTTGCCTGTACTAAAATGGGTTGTACAACAGTTCAAACTCTTTAATCTTTTTAACTGTGCTATTTATTATGAAGTTACAATAAGTGTTCAAAATGAGTACCATTCACTTCCATACAATGGTATAATCTATTTTGAAATGCCTCTCTGACATTGCTTAATACGGCTGTATTTAATTGTCGACATTCATTTTCTATCTTCTCTCGTAAATCATCCAGAGATTCTGGTTGGGTAGCATAAAGTTTTGTTTTTAAATACCCCCATAAAAAGAAGTCTAGGGGTGTTAAATCCGGTGACCTAGGTGGCCACTCCATCATCTGCCCCCTTCTACCTATCCAACGAGCGGGGAATGTTTCGTTTAAAAATTGTCGGACAGGCATAGCATAGTGTGGGGGAGCTCCGTCTTATTGAAATACCAGTAAATCTTCGGAAAGGTTATCATCATTTTCTATTATTGTTGTAATACGTGGGTCAACCCCTTCCCTGAATAACTCAAGATATGATTCACCATTTAAATTTCCGTTGATGAAGAAATAGCACAGTTAAAAAGATTAAAGAGTTTGAACTGTTGTACAACCCATTTTAGTACAGGCAAATAAAGTGAAAGTAAATAATAAGTAAAATTTGTGCTCTTAAAAGAAAAATTGTTTATCTCATAAACTAACCACTTTAACCTACAAGTATTATACATTTTTGAAATCAGCTCAAAGAGGAGTATCCAAATTTTACATAAAAAATATGAAAAGTAATTCAAAAAAATAAAGGGGATGCTGCTAGGGGTGAGGGGGTGGCTTTTCTAGTAAGTTTAAATAAGCCATAATGCTTGCCCCTTCCAACATAAATTGACGTGTTTTTGGATTTTTTCTAAATACCAGTATTACAAAAGTTATTAAAGGTGGATAAAGCACTGTACATATATAAATATATATATATATATATATATATATATATATATATATATATATATATATATATATATATATATATATTGCAGGAAATTTGGAAATTGAGAACTCTTTATTAAACTATCCTATCATCAGGGGGAGTTTCTCAAATCTCAAATTATTGATTTGAATCGTCGACATCACGAGGTATTTTTTGAAAATATTGTCCAACATTTACGTCAATCTTAATTACATATTTTTAAATATTGACAACCAAACTAATGTGAATAATAATTCATAAACCTTAACATCTACCATGGTTTATTCCGTTATGAAGAAACCTAGGTTTCTTGAACTTTCCCTGATGATGGGAAGAACACTTCCCGAAAACTTCTCATTTTTAAAATTTGCTGCAATTCCCAATATATTACTTTATATACAAATATACAAAATGAGTCACTTACTTTGTACGATATTTACTGGATTAACGGTGACATTTTGCAAAATTCTTTTCTCTTATTCTCGATTAATACTCTCCACGAGGGAACGCGGTGCAAGAGTGTGGATTGTGGACTCACCTCGCTTTATTGTCGCTCCGCACCGTGTGGGTTTTCGTGAATATAGAATAAATCGAGAGTGTGGATGGATAGAAGTCCTGTCGCCCACGCTCATTAAGATACGTGTCGAGTGCCTCTGGGAGGCGCCGCGCGAGTGTCATAGATTTTGATGACTTTCTAAAATTATTACCACCCATACCGGATGTCATAAAAGTAGTTAGACGAATCAATCATACGATTTTTTAAGTGGAACGCTCTATATTCATCCTACTATGTAAATAATTATGTCCATTATCAACTGAAATGGAGATTTAGCATAGAAGTAGAATCCTTATGAACCCATTCAATTTAGAATGCAAAGGGTTAACTAAGTTTAAGACATCCTGTATGGTTGAAAATATTTAGATGGTAAGCGTAATTCATGTTTAAATGGCTGCGAGAAAAAATTTGAAAAAAATCACCGTTTGCACTGTATAAATACAATTGACTCACCCTTTATACAGTGTGTCTACTTAAGTTGGAACCATATGGAAAACTTTTTTATTAGTGGTTTTATGAAAAAAAGTTATTCTTGATAAAAAGTTCTGCATGGTCCAAAAGTTGAAATACAACCATCAGACATCAATTTTTAAAGCAGTATACGAGGTTTGTCAAAAAAATTTTAAAACTTAGAAAAATGTTATAAAGTTGTTTTGAATTAAAAATTATATTCAAATATGCAATTACAGCCATTTATTAAGAAATGTCAGAGTGACTTATTGTTTATAACATTACAATGAAAATGGCAAATTTACTAAATCGTGAAGAATAAATAGAACTTGTGTTAATTGTTGGGACAGATACTTTACTCTTGCACGAAATTCAAATTTTTTTACAAAACTCGTATACTGGTTAAAAAAATTGATACCTGATGGTTGCATCTTGACTTTTGGACCATGCAGAACTTTTTATCAAGAAAAACTTTTTTTACTAAAACCACTAATAAGAAAGTTTTGGTTCCATATGGTTCTAACTTAAGTAGACACACTGTATAATGGAATCTTGTATGTGTTTTATGAATACAGGTTGCTTCTAACTTTACATTATAAACGTAATATGTAAAATCACTGTTTCTATAATATTTATCATTTCATTAATGTTCTTTGATCGTAAAATAATTATTAATTGAATGTTACTCTAATTACCTCGTTGATCTTATATACCTAAAATAAGTGGAATTATAAAATATGCACAAAATATTTGGGGAACTTCAAACTTTAAATTTTTTAAACAAATAAAAAAATATTCCTGTTCAAAATTTCTTGAAATGAGGCTGAGGCTATTTCAATGGTGAGAGGCGTCATTTTAAAAGCTCGTTGATAGTGATCAGATATATTTGTCAACATATCAATATAATTAATTTCGATTCTCGTGAAGCATCCTGTATTTAAACATCGATAATGTTTCAATAAGTGATTGTAAAAAATAGATATTTCATAAAGTATTATTAATTTTTTTATTTCGAATTTATTTACGCAATTTTAACATATTGAATATATTGTATATAATGTAGTCCTAAAAATATTTTAATGATGTTAAATTTTTAGAATATTTACTTAAAATATACTGTGTATAGTTAAAATGTGCCAAATGAGACTATGTTTTAACATTTGAATGAATTTTTAACTTATTGTTGAATATATATAAGTACTAATTTTTTTGTAAAAACGTTTGAGAATAAATATCATTCATTATTCTCCATATATTGTTTATTTTGGAAATACTGTATCTTCCCAGGTATTACTCTTTTTAGTAAACAGTTAATAGTATATTACATAACGAGTTTGGATGTGGTAGCGCGAGTACTGAAACGTCACGACTGCGAAATACACTTTCTAACTAGTTGTGTACACTATTTTTCCTACGACCACGTAAGAAATTCTTCAAAAAACGTATTTTTTAAATAAGAAAGTCAATTGAAAAGTATATAAACACGTGTGCTGAAAATTTAAAAAATCCTACAAAATATTTTTTATTTTATAATAGTATAGATGACAAAAACGTAAAGAATGATTATAAAATATTTTTTGCAAACTTTTAACTTACCTGTTAGTAACATCCTTCACTATTGAGAATACATTTTCATTCTACTACTTTGTTATACATTACTCAGTAATAGTAATAACACTCAATTTTAACGTTTAAATTATTTTTCAGTCACTAGTAAATATTTGAACACAAATCACAATAAACTTTCAATTTTTATTGTATAATATAATTTTAAAAAATCTCATTGTCTATTTAGTCTTAAATTTGGCCTTTTACCTTTCGGCACCCAGCCAGATTCATATTGTATTGTTTCTATCGTTCGAGACAATATATAACATAAGAAAAAGAAGCAATACGTGTATATTTTGTTATTTTTTAGTACATACTACTTTTATAAGTAGAAATTAGTGTGCTATCTATCATTTCAATAAGTGGCCCTAGGAAACATATTTTTTCAATTTATATTTTCGTATTTTTGCAGTTTTTTTATGTATACGTCGAATTTGACTCGAATAGGTATAGAAAATCATATTTTGGAGATACCTGTGTTTATAAAGGGTCGTAGAGACCTTGGACGGGAACTTTAGAGGACTAGAACAGCGAACTCGTAAAGGAAAATACCAAACAAAAAGATAAAAATCATCATTTATCTGATATTAGAAAAAAAAAAACAAAATATTCAACATTTTATTTCCAACATCACAAATATAACAAGAGTAAAAAGTTATAAACAATGTTTTTTTATATATATATATATTAGTGGTATGGAATGTAAACGATAAACTTTTCTAGCTTCTTTGGCTGGAATTTATTCTAGCTTATATTATCAAAAAGTTCAATATAGTCGATAAACTAACAAAACTCTTAGGCCTTGATTATTTTTTCATAATATAAAACTGAAAATAAACTTAAAACTACTTACGAAATATTCGATTTTAAAAACACCCTTATTCGATAAATACACTATTGTACAATTGACGTCATTGAAGGTTAAAAAACAATAAGAATGTGTATAATCCACTCTATATTATTTGCTTTCCAATTGCACAATTTGAGCACCCAATCGGAGCATAAGAACAACTTCAAACGCATGTCCCAAATTCCCGTTTTTGAGATATGTGTGTCAAAGTTGCGCTCTCCCCTCGTTACTCAAACACCAGATAAATGATTGAGCTTCATGAGCTTCAAAATGGCGCATTAAACATCAAACTGTAGAATAGAGGTTATGTGGGCATTTATTCAGATTTACATTTGTATGGATACAGAAAAAGTTCTAAACATGCATTATCACTCAATAAAGAAGACTACAAAAGAGCCTAAGAAGGTAATTTATAGTGGAAACTATAATTACAAAGATGTACTTCGGACACAGCAGAATTTGACACTTGACACGAAGTTAGATCTAGTGAACAGTGACACTGGTCTTGGTCTTTCGTTCAAACATCAAGACCAAGACCGCGCATGCAAGGCCAAGACCACATATGAGGTTGTAAGACCAAGATCACATATGAGGCTGTAAGACGAAGACCACGTATGCAAGACCGTGACCACGTATGCAAGACCGTGACCACGTATGCAAGTCCAAGACCACATATGAGGTTGTAAAACCAAGACCAAGATCACATAAGAGGCTGGAAGACCAAAACCACGCATGCAAGACCAAGATCAAGACTAAGCCGATCTTGGTCTTGCATTTGCTCATCAATAGTATGTTCCAAAGTGCTCAATATATTGGAAAGCAACTATCATTGACATCAATCCCAGCTGATTCATACTGTCATATTTGTTTCTTGTGCTATATATTAATTATTGGTGAAAAGGTATAAGTTCAGATAAGGAGGACTTTAATAAGCCCTCTAAGCTCGGTGGTAGCCAATTTTTTTATGGAGGAATTTGAAGAACAAGTCTCATCGGCAGCTCCTATCAGCCAATGGTTTGGTTGAGATATGTGAATGACATTTACGAAAATATATAATGGAAACCGAAGGAAAAAGCGACGTTCATCTAAATCCTTGTTAGAAACATAGTAAATATTATAAAAACATTGACCGAAAGGGCGAGAAGAATTGACCGTTCAGGTGGAATTAGGTGTGAAGGTGGAATGATCTTTAATAGCTACCAGGTACTCAACAGCTAAAGTAGACAAGGTAATGAATCAATAACGTAGACAATATTCAGAAGAATAATCAGTAAATTTCTAAGAATAACCGAATTATATTATTAAAAACTAAAAATACTATATTTTAGTAAAATAGTAAAACTAAAAGTAAATTCTTTGGTATATAAAAAAACTGGAATGTTATAATGTGAAATGTACTTTTTTCGGACTATTCGTGCGTCAAGATTTTGGTCGAGGAACATTCTCGACGAATTGCCCTATGTAATTTCCCCTTGGAGAATAATTAGCTACGACATACGTTTGGCCTCTTTTGTTTTTTGCCATTCCTGAAAAAAAAATAAGGAAATTGACGTACGCTTCAGATATATTTTATACAACACATACACGATGACACTAAAATCTGTGAGGTAGATCACACTAAAGATGCCTTCGTTGAATATGTCTCATTAAAGGTAGAGCCAACGCGTTGGGATGACTTTCAAATTTTTTTCTGAGTTGGTTGCAGTGCCCGATAGCTGAATATCACAACTCAAGATGGGTTTCAGTGGGACTTTGTATAGAAGAAGTTTCATGTTGATTGACCAGTACACTTAGTTGAGTTTTAGGCCTAATTGTTTTCTTTTGGTTGGTTAGTCGTAATTTGCACTTTTTGCCGCATAAGATGCCCGTTTCATACCACGAAGAAAGAGATCCAGATAGAAGCAAATCTGGAACCACTGCTCCAGTACTCTTTATAAGAATATTAACTTGGGTTTTTCCTGCATCAAACTCAACCATATTACTTCTAAAGCATTCTAGATTGGTATGGACGGTAGAGCTCTGTTATTTTCTACAGAGGTGAGTGTTAGTTTATTGGGGCAGCTGATTTAAACGAGTACACCAGTGTAATATCGTTGTCAAGCCTATAGATTGGCAGTTTTGTCAAGTAGATCGTTGATATAGAGGAAAAACAGGTTAGATGAAAAGATTTATCGCATCGATGCGACCGGTATGGATCGGTCTTCGTAAAAGCAACAAATAGTCGATAAGTGAGGACGACAAACTATATGATCTTAATTTGATTGGTAGATTGATACGCCAGACTTTCTTCATGTCCTCGGCAATCGCTGGGACTGAACTAGTTGTTAGAGATCGTGTTTTTGATGCGGATTGAACTCTAGGAAGTTTCCAATTCTCTTGTATGATAGGGAAAAAGTTTGCCTAGCGGACTAGTTAGTTCCGCAGCTCATCTTTTCGATACAATTGGTGGTACTCCATCAGGATTGGTGGTTTTATTGATGTCCTAACCTTTTTAAAGTGTTGCTACATCTCGGTTTCGGAATTTTATTTCTGGTGTCGATGAATCAACTTCAGGAAAGCCTGTCATTCTTCCTGCCAACCTGCTACATAAGTTTTGAAATATGGCAACACTGATGTGTGAACGTTAAATCTGACATTGCCATCATGAAGTTTGACATTTTAATTGTGAACGTACTCAGAATATGAAGATATTTTCCACTAACCTATTCCCAACTCTTTGCTATCTTTCCAAATAACTTGTGTAAAATGTAATGTGCTCTGATTAACTCTCTCCACGCCGAACGTGTGCCTTTTAACTTCATCATACCATTCCTTAATAGCGTCTCTCGGAGTAGGTGTATGACTGTAATCAGAAGAATATACAGAGAAAATATTTTCGCCGTAATTCGAATTTGCTCTGTGCTGCAAGCTAGCAGTTCGCGCGCAAGTATCGGCCCAATCTTGCGCGTATTGACACATCTGAAACAAAATTATTTTTATCGATTTGCATGAAATAATTTTCAAACATTAAATTATACTAATCGTTCTATCGATTCCAATAAAGGTTTCATCAAATTTTTTGTGTTTTTTTTTCAAAATCAAATCCTATACCTCTTAAAAAATTACTGTTTGGTAGAAAATAAACATAAAAAAACCAAAAGTATGATAGTAACCAAAAAAGAAACATAATTAAATAAAAAAATAATAGAATAGACAAACACATAAAAATGAAGGCGGTAACTTTACCTATCTTAATATATGGAAATGACACCTGGGTAATGTACTGGAAGATACCACAAAGGAATAATAGCAGCAAGGATGAAACAACTAATGATAATAGCAGGAAAAACGACGATGAATTGAAGTAATACTACAAAAGCCCAAACAGGAACCAATAGGAAACAAAACAGTGAAAAAAGAGAAACACCACAAGGCTTAATAAGAAAAACAACAACCAAAACAAACAAAAACTTTTTCTTGGCGAAAAATGTGAAGGCATGGTTTTTATTGTTGATTTTATGATCTTTAATTCTTTTCCTTTATTGATAAAATTCACTGTTTACCATAAAATCTAAGGAACCGAAAATTTTTACCGTTGACCTTGAGATCAATGCAATCTTTTGGGAAGTTATTTTTGATTATACGAAAATTTAGGTCTATGGAAATCATATGACTATCATTTTTTGGTCTAATTATTTGAAGCAATTGATTTTTCTTGAAACTGATTTTCAACAAAAGAAACTATTCAAACGATTGACTCACTTCCTCATTCAATACCAAATCCGGTACCCCGTGTTTTCTTCTATACTCGTTGTGAATTTTAAGAGATTCTATAGCAAATTCCGAAAATTTTCCATAATTTTCGGATAGAGAAGTGATACTGGAAGTACTAGGACGACTGTCTTTCCCAGTCCTCATAGATTCTTCGTAAACGATAGGTTTCGCAGCAGGAACATTTTCTACATAGTGTCCAACGAAGTTACCAGCTGGTGAATAATTGGCAACGACGTATGTACTACCTTTAACCAAAAAAAAACACACTATAAATAGATACGTTCGTAAACTGGCACATAGATGGCGCTACTATTATTAAATCCATATGATTTTCAGTTAACCATAACCTTCATCAGACACGTTTATAAAGCAGCTAGTTTGAAACATTTAAGAAAGAAAATTTTATATTTTAAAGAGGCATTTGTTTTCGAATAAGAAATATTATTGATAAACATTAATCGTGAAATTAGCAGTTGATCAAATGAGGCGAAATGAGCATCGAAGACGATGCACGTACAGAAGCTGTTAACGACAAAAAATACTTTCGTATAAACGGGACGTGAAACTGATTAACATAACTGAGATCTTAGAGATGGAAAATGGGCGTGTTGGACATATCATTAATATTTGGGCGTGCAAAAGCTCTAGACGATTCTCAGCTGTTCAATCGTAATAAACCCGAATGCTTGGTTATGAATGGATGGTATCGGATTCAATCGACGTGATCAAGCGACTCCAAAGCAAGGAGTCGGCTGGCAAGGTTATGTCGTCAGTTTTTGGGATTCGCGTGGTATAATATTTACCGACTATCATAAAAATAGTAAAATTATAAATAGCGTTTATTAAGAAGTGTTTGAATAACGAAAAAATTTCCACATATGAAGAAGAAGAAAGTGCTGATTCACAAATCCATGAAAATTGCATGTATTGGGCTTCTAATTGCTTCACACCCACCGCTTTCTCAGACCTGGCCCCAGCGACTTTTTCCTGTTCTTAGACATCAAAAGGATCCTCGTTTGACATGAATTTTGCGCATATGCAGAGGTTATCGCGGAAGTTAAAGTCTGTTTTAAGGTTAAAGACAAATCGTATCATAAAAATGTTATAAAAAAATTGTATGATCGTTATAATTGTTGTATAGTCCTGGATGGTAACGACGAGCGTTGCTATTCAAGTTTTGAGATAGATAAATCAAAACAAATATATATAATTGGATATGGGTTCATTGTTTTTCAAAATATTCTCCATAATTTGCGATTCGAAAGCTTCTACCACTTCTTCAGGTGTAGAAAAACGTTAACCTCACAATTTATTTTTAATCCGAGTAAATAAGAAGAAATCATTGGGTACCAAACAAGGACTATACGCCGAATGACCCGATCAATTCGATTTTTTGAACTGCTGTGTGACAATTGAGTGTTGTCGTGGTGTAGAATGATTTTTTCGAACACTTCTGGTGTACCATTCAGAATTGACCGTTCTACGTTGTTCTAAGAGAACTGTGGCCAGTTATTCCGAAAAACAAGCGACCATTTGCTTCGGAGTGCTTCGTTTGCGAACAACATTTGTTGGATTTGACTCGCCTTGAAAAACGGATACAGTCGATTGTTGTTTAGTTTCGTGTTTTTATGCTCGTCGCGATCTTACACACATCTTCTGAAGCACCGCGATTGAATATTTTTTCAAAGTTTTTTTGCACCAATCGACACGAGATTTTTTTTGAGCGATTGTCAAATTATCCGGAATACAACTAAAAGCGAACAAATCTTTTTGATAGCCAAATTTTTATGCAATATGATGATTTTTCAATATTAATATCTATGGTTTCTGGCGCAACAGCCGATTTTGGACGATCTTCACGAAATTCGTCCTGTAGCGAAGTGCGACCATGAAACACGGTGATTCGAGATGTCGAAGTCGAAGCCAGTTGATCGGCACATCGCTGTTGGTTTAATCCACGTCGAAAATCATAGCAAAAATATGTTTTAATTTATTGTTTCCAGGACTTGTAAAAATCTCGAATATCACTCGTATACCAACACGTTCTGAGTATGTTCACCATTATAAATGTCAAAATTTATGATGGAAATGTCAGATTTGACGTACAAAAATCAGTGTTGCCATATCTTGAAACTTAAAGTAGCAACTCTCGTATATTGAATAATAAAATGAAATTATATGAAAAAAAAAGATTTTTTCATGCTAGCCTACGACTTTTTAACCCATTAAATACCTATTGGAAGTAAGTGAAAATTATTTAAAAAATAATAAAATTTTGAGTATTGCTAACAAACCTTGAGAATTCTTGGCAACTCCAACTCCTAAAAACTCACTCGACTTCCAGATCACTTGAGAAAAATGCCCCGATTTCAAATTACTGGGTTCTTTTCCGAACGGATGTTGCGACGCTTCCTCGTACCACGTTTCCACTGGCGAATGACCGTTAATCGTAAAATTAGGGTCCGATGAGAAAATACAATAAATATTTTCTCCATAATTACTTCCAGGTCTATGTTCGAGGATATTACGTTGAGCAAGGTACGTTGCCCATTCTTGACTGTATTTACAAAGTTTTCGATCTAGTTTCAACGGTGGTACGCCGTGCCTTCTTCTAAAATTGTTATGCGCCTTCAAGAAATCTTCCTCAAAGTTGCCTTCTGTTATTTCTTCGTTAAATTTTTGTGATGGTGACCTAAAAATCGTTAAAATATTTTCCCCAATAGATAATTAAAAAAACATATTTACAAAACCATATAATTGTATGAAAATATCATCTAAATATTTTGAAAAGTATTTTTAATAATTCCTAGATTATCGGAGTTTATTGGTTATCGCAGTTATTCATGTATGAATCCAATAGAGGGGGTTAGAGTTTTGCGTGGTTTCCGGCAGATATGGCGTCTCTATAACAGAAAGTCGTTTTATGTCATATGATTTTGCTTTGCGATTTCCGTGCAACGTAAATTTCGTACCACATGATGCTAAAATCCTATAGCCCATCCCATAAGAAGACGTTATTAGTAATTTATTCATACAGATTGTCTTTGAATAGGCGTACACCAGTTCGGCCCGAGGTATCGTGGAGCGTATCAGCCAATATTACTTCTTCTTCTTTTTTTGTTGGGATTTTTAAAAGTTTATATCTTTCCAACACCATTCATTTAACTAAGAGCCAAATTAGAGTATCCTAGCTCCGAATCCAAATCTCAAAATATGCTACCTTAGGGGTGAAACGAATTTGGGCATCGGGCAGAAATACAGGCAGTGTCCGAAACGTAGTACTGTTGGATGTAAAAATTTATTTCGGGATAGTCTATATTTTTCGAAATACGACCCACCTGCATCAATACGTTTTTACCATGCTTAGATGGTTATGTCCTTCATTGACCCTGTCGGTTCTAATATTGTTCTGCGATCTCTTGAGCCGAAAAGCTCTAGCGGGGCGAGGTTAGGGCTGTAGGCCGGCTGAGTCAAGACGCTGATCTCGTTTTTTGTCAGATAATAAATCGTGAGGGAGACGGGATCATTTTCGAGGCAAAGCTTCCAAAAATTCTTGATCTCGTGTGTAGCGCGGTCGTCGACGCTATGTTTTTAATGTTTGTAGTACTATATCGTGAAATTTAGCAGAAACAGTTTGTACAGTTGGGGAATATTTGAAATGTCTTCTACCTGAACCTCCCGGAACATCTTGTGCCACCTATTCGAGATTTCGAGAAAGAATAATCCCCAAAAGCCTCCTGAAGCATTGCAAAAGTCTCTGCTGACGTTTTTTCTTCAATCTCACGCTACAGAATCGCTACTGGATCGTTTTTTCTATCCCGATTTCGATCGCGCTTTGAGACGTGCACTAATCCGAGCTTTCTGTCGCTTCAGAGCTTACTGCGACCAAGCCCATTCTTTCTTATCTATATCTCTGCGACGTACAGTCGCTTTGGAAAAAACTGTGACGCATTATTTTCCGAAAAGTTACAGAAGCAAAAAGATGTGAGGAAAAAAGGACCCAGGAAAACTTGGCTGCAACAACTAGCATAGGAAAGGGAAAATAATACAGTAGATAACTGAAGTAGCAAAGTAAAGAATGGATGAAAGAAAAATGAAAATTCAATACCCTGACGCTGAAAGAGCATAAAGATTTCTAGAAAAGAAGAAAATAATTTACGAAATCTTTTATCGCATTTCAGGATATGAGATAGCTACACCTGCCAAAGATCTTCTTCTATTCCATACGCTCCCACGTGTATTGCTCTTAAGTTTTTTGAGTTGAATTACGAGTATTAATCGCTACTTTAACTTACTTTGTAAACTTGATTGACAATTTGTTTATCTTATCAGATAAATCGATATGATTGTTGTTCGTTTGGAAGCCGCCTAGTGGAGGTACATTTTCTGCGAAGTGACCTATGATATTACCAGCTGGAAAGTAGTTAGCTACAACAACTATTTTACCTCCAGATTTCGCAAAAGCCACTCCCAATTCTTTAGAATCTTTCCACACTACCTAAAATGAAATCGCATAAAATTATGGTGAGTTTCTTGTTGAATTGAATGAACACAAATTATTAACTTTACCTGAGTGAAATGTCCGGACGCTAAGCTATTTGGTTCAACTCCAAACGTGTGACATTTAATTTCTTCATACCAATTTTCCACAGCCTTCTTTCCATCTATAATAAAATTAGGATTGGACGATTGAATGCAAAATAAATTTTCGCCGTAATCCCTGTTATTGCTATGAGTTAAAACGCTTTTCTTTATCAAATTATTTGCCCAATATTCACTAAATTTACACATATCTCTATTAAGTTTCAATGGAGGGACGCCATGATTAAGTCGGTACTCGTTGTGAGCTTGAAGGCACTCTTGTTGGAAATCCATTTTAGAATTTTTAATCTGAAAATGTATATCTAATAATCTAATATACAATCGCGAAATCAGAACTTATATTTCCTAAATTCTATACTATTATCTGAAAGCCGGCCATCTAATCACTCCCGACTTTTTGCATCAACACCCTGTATAATAAATATTGATTTCATCATCTGAAAATACTCTTCATTGTATGTTTCAAGCACTAAGTGTGAAGGGGTCGAAATCAATTACAGTTTTCTCCAGAATGTTTTTATAATTACACGAGGAAGATTTTTTTCCTAATCATAAAACTACCAATTTGTTTTTGTTATTTGTTTTAATGTTAATTGTTTCATTATTCTAAGAGTTTGATTATCACGCTGGTTTCATAACAAAACAAAAGAACAATCAAAACAATGGACTGAAATTGAAGAACCGCTTCCAAAGAAGGTAAAGATCGTTCCATTTGCAGACGTCGGTTTTTTTTGGATGCGCTTGGGAGAATTTCTTGAAAAAGAAAAACTTATCAACGGCGAGTATTATAAGACCTTATTGCAACGTTTGAGCAAAAAAATGGAGCAAAAACTATCGAATTGAACTAAGAAGAAAGTGTTATTTCATCAAGATAATGCACCAGCTCATACATTCTTTATTGCAATGGCCTTAATTAATGAATTAAAGTTTGAAACGCTACCTCACGCACTCTATTCGCCAGAATCAAACCCCTTAGATTATTTTCAACTCGTACACTTGAGAAAATCGCTCAGTGGTCAAAGATTTTCCAACAATAAAAATAAAAACAGCAGACGATAATAAATATAATAGTTTTATTTATTTATTTATCTTACCTCTGAAGACATACAGCAGCTAAATGTTAACATTTTTCTTTATATTTTCATTATTTAACGTAACCCAGTACATCCATAAACTAATTTTTGATCAACTGCGAATAAACTCTGAGGAACAAGCGTGGTAAGTTGTTTTTAATTCCCACCGGAAACAACTAATGAGTCATTTATTTAAACTGATAAGAATAACTGTACACTAAGAAACCGACGATTATAACAAAATAAAAAAAAACATACTGGACAGATAACGATGTTGTGTGGGTACGAATAAAGGGTTAAATTCATTCAAAAGTGACAATATTTTAAGTAAGTCATGCTAAACGTTTTTGTGAGATGCAGACGACATAATTTATTATTCACTGGAGGCTTTGTCATCTATTTAATACGAGGGCATGAGCTGTAGGCGCACACTCCGCCACTGTTGACATTCAAGCGTCAGTCGGCGTTGTGCTACAACCACGTAAACATGTACGTCATTATTGATGCTCCCGCCAATTGTAAATTGCGAAGCTTGATAAGTTTTCAACAGTCTGAAGGCAATAGTATTCCAAAAATCTATCGGAGAATGCGTTGTGTGTACGTGAATGGTATCGAAAATTTAAAGATGGCCATGATGAAGGGGGCCAAGGACGCAATGACCTGGTTCAACTTGTTAACAGAATGGTTAAAGAAAACTACCGATTTACCATTACCGCTTTTTCTATGGAATTTCTAGAAGTTTCAAGGTCTGTTTTCTACTCTTTGAAGAGGGTATTGAAAAGCTTGTCCACAGATATGACAAATTTCTTAATCTCTTTGGTGATTATGTCGAAAAGTAAGCGTAATCTTTTGGTAAAAAAATTATTGTTTAACATGAACTTGTCTTTTATTTATAGCCTATTGGAGGTTAAAAAAAACGACCCTCGTACATTTGATACATAAGTAATTATTTTGGAACTAATATAAAATTAGAAGAGTGAACATTTTGAAAATAAAATGATTCTTAAAACAAAAAATCACATTGTTGATCCATTTACTCTTTTTCTATGTATTCGCGATGAAACTAAACGGATTTTCATGCAGTTTCTTTCATTAGATAGAGTATTTAAAGAAGAAGATTTAGGTATACAACGGTAAGGAAATGATTGTCGATAAACATAATACCAGACATGATTTAACATTTCGGAATGTTTGTGTCTATAAACAACTCGAATAGCATTTTTTTGACAACACGTTCTGGGTACGTTCACCATTATAAATTTCAAAATTTATTATGGAAATGTCAGATTTGACTTATACACATCAGTGTTGCCATATCGCAAAACTAAAATAGGAATCCTCGTATAAATCTAAGCAACTCAATTGTTCTATTAGACGCGTTGTTACTTTCAATATAAAATTGATTTATCTCAATAAACTTAACTTGGGAAAATCAGTTGTTAGACAATGTACAATTACCAGAACTCCTCATAGATTTAAGCGAAAAGTCTTGTATGTCTGGTAGAATTATGAAAAGTTAGTGATGCGAATGTATTGAGTTTTATAGAAAGAAATAACCAGGTTTTGTTAACGCCCGTGAAAATAAATTCAAGCATGTTTCTCATACTGATGATTTCTGGAGCCGTTGGTGATTTTCATACTGAACACACTGTTTACACCAACACTCACGATTACACCGTCTGACGCGCGTTTCGATAATCAAGTTATCGTCTTCAGAGACTGAAGGTAGAATGTTTACTTTTAGTTTCTGAAGACGGTTACTAATAATGGTAGAAGTATATTCAGTACTTTTATGTAGTATAATAATTAGATGCCATTTAAGTATAATGGACATATTAGATAAATTTTAAATAAGATAAAACAGTAGAGTTAATACTCTTGAAAATCGGGGAAGGTAGCTTATCATATGACGGTAAGTTTAGGCTTACCTTCACAGTAGGTTTCTTATTACTCTTCGATACTTTACCAGTCAAAGCTTCTATTAAATCTGGAGGGCACTTTTCTTCTTTATCTTTTGTCTCAGTGGTGATTTTGCATTCCGTTCTTTCACCTCTAAAAGTTTCGATTGTCTCTCTTGTGATTGTTTCCAATTTGGGTTCCTAAAAGTTGTGATTAATTTAACGACGAGAATAAATACATTATAATTAAAAAAAAAACACCTTTTTACAGTGAATTTAACAAAAAAGTAAAACATATTTCGTATTAAAAGAATAACATGATGAACTGAAAATATATTGAAGTTGAGTTGAGTCTTTTGTACGATACAATGTGTCCCGGATCTGTAAGAAAAAATTCTTGATTCAAATTTCAAAAAAACCTATTTTATATAAAAAGTTGTCAACTATAATTTTCAAAATTCAGTTTCAAGATCAGACAATTTTTAATAATTTGTGCTATCGTTTTTCATAATGATTATTTAATTAAGAAAAAAATACGTTTGAAACTGTTTTTTTTTCTGTGAATTCGACGTACAGATCCCCGAGTTCTTTTCGGAACTTTTTGTTTTCAATTTATTACATTTTTTGTGCATGATGTATTGTTATAAGGCCGCTTGACATTATGCAATGCAATGCAAGATGTAATAGCTCTTGATAAAAAGCGTGCGCAGATGAAGTTGAGCTGATTGTTTCATGCAAGATCTCGCACTTAAGGCCACTTGACACCATGCAATACAACGTGCGATGCAATGCAAGACGCGATATTTCTTGCTAAAAAGCGTGCGCAGATGAAGTTCAGCTGATTGTTTCATGCAAGATCTCGCACTTAAGGCCGCTTGACATGATGCAATACAACGTGCGGTGCAATGCAAGACGCGATATTTCTTGCTAAAAAGCGTGCGCAGATGAAGTTCAGCTGATTGTTTCATGCAAGATCTCGCACTTAAGGCCGCTTGACATGATGCAATACAACGTGCGATGCAATGCAAGACGCGATATTTCTTGCTAAAAAGCGTGCGCAGATGAAGTTCAGCTGATTGTTTCATGCAAGATCTCGCACTTAAGGCCGCTTGACATGATGCAATACAACGTGCGGTGCAATGCAAGACGCGATATTTCTTGATAAAAAGCGTGCGCAGATGAAGTTGAGCTGATTGTTTCAAGCAAAATTTGGCATTATCGGTTTTGTGCTATTTTTATTGCATGCAAGTTGCAATCTAGCTAGTTTTGGCTTAACAGATCAGCTGACTTTCGTAACACTTTTCATTATTCTCATTGTTAAACTAGATATAAATTATTAGATTGGAGGTTAGGAATTTGTTTACTTTTACTGTTTGCAGAGACTTGCATGCATTTTCTTGCGCGTTGTATTGCATTATGTCAAGCGGCGTTAAAGAACGAATAGTCTGATTAAAAAAACATTTTGATATTGATGACATTATAAAGAAAATAATCTTTTAAATTCAACTTACTCTTGTCAATATATTTATTGAAACACTAGTTGAACTCTACTAAAGTATATTTACTATTAAAACAAGTGAAATAACTGACAATAAATGAATAATCAGTGCGTTAGAAAATCATTATCAACAGATTATGTGATAAAGATAAGTGGCAATAATTCGTGTTACTAATACTTTATCGAATTTTGTTTTGGCCGCGTGATTACAATTTTATGCCATAAAAAAGTTTTCTTGGACTTATTTTCAAAAGCAGACATGGAACGAAAGAAAGAAAGTTGCTATGAATAAGAAGAAATTGACGAAGCTTAATATTCTAAGCTTCAATTTGAATGTCGATTTTCGAATGATTTTTAAAAGAAACAACAAAATATAAATATCGAAATTCGTATCTAATTAATTCCCTAATAGTGAAATAATTAGTATTCGAATATATTTGAAATATATTAGTACATTTTGGTGTTAAATTTTGCCACAATCCCACTACGAAAACGTTAGAGAGAGTACAGAAAATCATTTAGATGATTGCTATTTTTTTATGACGAATATCATCGGTATACATGCAAAAAAACACGACATGAATATTCTGAAGTCAGTGGAGGTTCGTGCTGAATGCTCCATAAGTTCAATACTCTTTTTAATAATAAGAATCGTCAAGCTTCTTAAAATAACCATTAACCGCCGACATCATCTCTTCATTTTTGGTAAGTCTTTGACCACCGAGCCATTGTTTTAGTCTGGGAAGAGAAAATAATCCGAGGTGACTAAATCTGGCGATTATGAGGTAGTAATTCAAACTTTCTTTTTAGTCAAATGCTTGATTTGTTCTCTCAAAAGCTGCAATAACTTCTTAAAATACTGCCTGCAGATGGAACGGTTTTTACCTTCTTTGAAACCGGGAACTGATATAGGAATTGCTCCTCTGCAGGGTTGGGGTGCTAGCATTATAGATAAATAAGCATAAAAAGGGTGGTTACCGATCATAACATAACATAAGAAACATTACAATATTTTTTATCATTTTGAAGCTAATGCGGTTAGATTTATTTTACTAATAAAACTACCATTTCGTGTCGCTAATGAATTGCGATTGCAAATGTCGCCTGACTCAATTTTTATTTTCACGAGTATAGTAAGAACAAACAAGTCGTACTCACCTGTCCGTCTTGAATTGAAGCAAACGTCCTTTGATCAGTCTTTCTAACCATGACAATTCTACTGGACCCATCGTGACCGTGGGCGGTTTTTCTGAATCTATGCAGGTCTGTCAATGATCCTGGATATGTAGGTTTTCGCCTAGACAAAGAAACTTCCATTGGATAAAGTCCACAGATTTTCACACCCAAAAAATAGTCATTGAAACTCATATTGAAATCACTTGAAATCAAAGTAGGATCTGGATTTAATTTTTATATAACAAATTAAAATTACGGAAAACTCTGTGTGAGTATAATATTGAATTAGAAGTAAAGAGGAACGAGATTTTCTCACAATATTCGTAAATCTAGTACAGAACACTAAATTTTATATATATAAAATAATTTATATGCACTACACTACACTACTTTA
This sequence comes from Diorhabda sublineata, assembly GCF_026230105.1. Lineage (NCBI taxonomy): Eukaryota > Metazoa > Arthropoda > Insecta > Coleoptera > Chrysomelidae > Diorhabda > Diorhabda sublineata. The sequence goes on from NC_079479.1 coordinate 9,504,685, forward strand.
CTGATCCAATTATACCAAGACTGAAATCACTTTCCGTTTTATGGATATTAACCCTTAACAACTAATTTTTCGTCTCAGTGACGACCATGATATTGTCACAATTTTTCTAACCATGGTTTGGTTCTACACTGAATCGAATCCGCAGTTAAACTGTGCACAAAGTGTGAATAACATTAATCCCTTTCCAATCTTTGTTCCATTTTGGTGGCCAAGTGTAACAAACATCGAAGAATATCACGGTATTCGGACATCACTATAAATATTAAGATACGGGTGTATTATAAAAATTTTTCTAGCTTAACAAGTATAATAGAAATCTATATCTAAAGAAAAAATGATAAAAATTCGATTTACATGTTTTAAACGATCTCTAGTGTGGAAAAGGTGATATGTTTCAATACTTTTTATCATAGTCATATGAACATCAATTACATTTATCATTTCTGAGGTTCTCATGACATCCTACGCCTCAATTTTAACATGTAGTAACTTGTTAAGGTTCTTGTATTACGAAGAGAACATTTGCAAGATCGTCATGTGTCATACCGTGAGATTGAATCCACCAATGGATCCAGAACCTATTCTTGGTGGAGCCTAAAACTTTAACATCTCTGAGTAGACTGCTATCGAAACAAAAACTCTGTGGAGATGGATGGAAACACCTGATATGAGACTAGTAAGAAGACGCATAGAAGTTCTTCTACTGATCTTAAAAATCAACTGCTTCACTTAAATTAGACAAAGCACTGATCTATCAACCAGTCACGGCTCCTTGTTTGACTAGGAATTTGGATGTTTTTAGGTATAGGTTAGAGGATCGCGATAAGCTTATGATACAGGCATTTGAAGAAGATGAAAAAACATAGAATTAATCAATCAAAAGAAGAGGTCGAGGCGTTCTTTTTACTTTTTTAATATTCGAGAAATGATAGATACACGCTTTGATAATTTACAAGTAAAGTTATACTATAGCACAACATCTAGAAATGTAGACAATAGTCTATTGAAGGTGTCGTCTTTTCCTGGCCAATAGCACGAAAGAAGTTGCAGACATCGTCGATGAGTGCCCAGAATCCATGGGGAAGTCTTACAGTTTGCATTTTGATGTTAATGGTTCTAAATCTATTTATCGAAGAAAAATAGTGAACCAAAAAAATGATCAGCACATGATCATGACGTGAACATCGCGGAGCGCGACTTCAAGTGTCTACCGAATCGTTCGAGAGTACAGAGCTGATCATTCATTGGCCGATTCAATTGATGATTTCGACAGGAACGCCATCAGAAGAATTGGGGACGATTTTTTTCTTTCAAAATGAGCTACCTACAGTGAATAAAGATAAATTTACTACCAGGATGAAACATGGGTAAACACTGTACATATTAAGGATAAGGCTTCGGTCTTTCGTTTTATCTAGACCTTTTATGGGTTTTTGGAGACAATACGACGTAAGACAACTTAGAAAACAATTCATATGATATCGAGGCCAGATACAGTGAGTTTCTTTTCGTTTTAATATAATTACAAGAAAATAAAATTTTCCGATGTAATTTTATAAAATATGGTAGCTTTCTATGGTATAAAATAAGATTATATAAAAGCAAAAAGAAGCTTTCTTCGTATCCAGTAAATTTCGAGTTCCAAAATCGTATCGTCGTATATATATGAAATTTTCTATAAATTTGTTCTATCTTTTTTTCAATAATTTTCATTAATATTTTTGTTAAGTTAGATTTGAAAGATTTCTTCAAATTACTTTGCTAAGTTTCAATTTTGAAATCCCAACTCGAAAGTTCGAAGTAACTTGTTATATTTGAATGAATTTTTCCTCAGATAACCTAATTTTTTTGTGCTTGATATAATTTATAGCAGAAATAAATCGTTAAATAAATAATGTCAAATAACCCTCGTATTATCTGTTATTCCTAGGCTACACGGATCATTTTTCGATTAATCAGTATCGTGCAATATGAGAATTAAAATGTAATGACTTTCTCACATGATTTCAAAGCGTAAAAAATTGGTTACGAATTGGTACAGTCATGATATATAAGCTCGTTATAAATTAACATGAAACCTTAAATACACATGATATTGTAAAATAGATAAATTTGAATCTACACGTGTTAGTTATTCACAACTTTATAATAATTTGAAACTCCAAGTGTCTAAGGAACATTTGGATTCGCTTAAATATGACGTTGATTCCCAGTTTTTTTCAACATCCCACTTTTTTTGCAATCTGTAAATTAGTTACGACGAGCTAATTGGTTGTTATTTCCTCTTATTTACAATTTTACATAAATTATTGCGGTCTACAGGGTGTTCCGGGACTTAATGCTATGACATCTTTCGTTTCCAGGCCTCCAAAATTGCGTAAGCAGAATTTTTAATGGATGATTACGTATATCAAAATAATATTGTTCCAATTTTAAAAATGTGAGAAAGTTGTAGAATTTAGGAATCGCGAAACCGAGTCGAGACTGTAAACGAAAATATCGTTGGCAACACTAATAATCAAAGAAGATCCAACATGTACCTATTGATTGAAGCATTTCTAGGTGTTGAATCCGCAACAGTAAATTCAATTTTCTATTCTTAATGATTTCCAAAAAGTAGTTAGAAAGATAGAACATTTTATGACATTTCTACCAGCCAGAAAAGTCGTGTATGGATTCCAGAAGATTTACTAATACCAACAATGATGTGTCAAGAAAATATGTATACAGTATAGTACAGGATTCGTGAAAATAATCCAGCTTAAAGATTAACTATCCCCCTGATTTCACCATGTGTGATTTCTAGTTATTCCTTATCTGAAGAATCATTCCCGTGGATGAGATAGATGAAGCAAATGATCAATTATCAAACATTCCAAAAGATTTTTTGGGTTTTGACAATGCATTGATGTAGGTGGTGATTTGTAGTTTTCCTGTATTGTGACATCTATGTATATCTATGTATACCGTAGATCAAATTATTATTTCAAATATCAAAATAAATTTACCATTCAATTTTTAATCAAGGTAAAAGCTGTGTTAACGTTGAAGAAAATGATTTTTTTTTTCACTATAATTGGACTTGATTTGTATAATTATCCATACATTTTATTACTTTTATTAATTTGAAAACGAAGATGAAATTATGAGTGTTCAAGATTATTATATGTAATAAAAATATTGTATCTCAAAAGTACTCTTAGTATAATTTGAAATTTCTTCAAGATTCTTATACTGTTATTATCGAAAAGAAGATTTTTATATCTTAATAACAGATCTATCTATGATATTCTCTATTGAATATCTGTAATTATCATTTTTTTAATAGTAGCTATATTGATTGTACAAAAAAATGGTGCCGTACAGTACTGAATCCTATAGATGGGGTTCCCTTTTTTTCATCTACCGTGTATAATACGTTAATATCACCTGAGGTAAGAAAAAATTAAAAACTAAGTAAACCATAGATAAAAAATAGTTATTTACAAATTATAGTTAGAAATTGATAATCAAATTTTTCAAAAAGAATTTAAAGAAGAATTTAAATGTTTGTTTCTATAAATATTTTGAGTTTCTCCAAAGTCTCAGCAGTAAAAAATACAACAAATTTACCCACAAAAGCTGATGTATCATCTATTTGTAAAAAGACAGAGAGATTCGATGTGAATTTTTGGGTAATATTAGAGAAATTTTTGTAAATTTGCGTGTTGGATTTGACCCTGATATAGGACTTGATCCCGTGCAGAGCTGGAGTTGTGTAGTCGAGGCTAGGAACGGAGGAAAGGAGGAAAAAACCTCAAAAAAGTTCATGCATCTAGTTGTAAAAAAGACGGAGAGATTCGATGTGAATTTTTGGGTAAGATTAGAGAAATTTTTTTAGATAGGCGTGTTGGAGTTGACCCTGATATAGGACTTGCTCCCGTGCAGAGCTGGAGTTGTGCAGTCGAAGCTAGGAAAGGAGAAAAAAAGGAAAAAACCTCACAAAAGCTCATGCAACTAGTTGTAAAAAAGACGGAGAGATTCGATTTGAATTTTTGGGTAAGATTAGAGAAATTTTTTTAGATGGGCGTGTTGGAGTTGACCCTGATATAGGACTTGCTCCCGTGCAGAGCTGGAGTTGTGCAGTCGAAGCTAGGAAAGGAGAAAAAAAGGAAAAAACCTCACAAAAGCTCATGCAACTAGTTGTAAAAAAGACGGAGAGATTCGATGTGAATTTTTGGGTAAGATTAGAGAAATTTTTTTAGATAGGCGTGTTGGAGTTGACCCTGATATAGGACTTGCTCCCGAGCAGAGCTGGAGTTGTGCAGTCGAAGCTAGGAAAGGAGAAAAAGAGGAAAAAACCTCACAAAAGCTCATGCAACTAGTTGTAAAAAAGACGGAGAGATTCGATTTGAATTTTTGGGTAAGATTAGAGAAATTTTTTTAGATGGGCGTGTTGGAGTTGACCCTGATATAGGACTTACTCCCGTGCAGAGCTGGAGTTGTGCAGTCGAAGCTAGGAAAGGAAAAAAAGAGGAAAAAACTTCACAAAAGTTCATGCAACTAGTTGTAAAAAAGACGGAGAGATTCGATTTGAATTTTTGGGTAAGATTAGAGAAATTTTTTTAGATGGGCGTGTTGGAGTTGACCCTGATATAGGACTTGCTCCCGTGCAGAGCTGGAGTTGTGCAGTCGAAGCTAGGAAAGGAGAAAAAGAGGAAAAAACCTCACAAAAGCTCATGCAACTAGTTGTAAAAAAGACGGAGAGATTCGATGTGAATTTTTGGGTAAGATTAGAGAAATTTTTTTAGATAGGCGTGTTGGAGTTGACCCTGATATAGGACTTGCTCCCGAGCAGAGCTGGAGTTGTGCAGTCGAAGCTAGGAAAGGAGAAAAAGAGGAAAAAACCTCACAAAAGCTCATGCAACTAGTTGTAAAAAAGACGGAGAGATTCGATTTGAATTTTTGGGTAAGATTAGATAAATTTTTTTAGATAGGCGTGTTGGAGTTGACCCTGATATAGGACTTGCTCCCGTGCAGAGCTGGAGTTGTGCAGTCGAAGCTAGGAAAGGAGGAAAGGAGGAAAAAACCTCACAAAAGTTCATGCAACTAGTTGTAAAAAAGACGGAGAGATTCGATTTGAATTTTTGGGTAAGATTAGAGAAATTTTTTTAGATGGGCGTGTTGGAGTTGACCCTGATATAGGACTTGCTCCCGTGCAGAGCTGGAGTTGTGCAGTCGAAGCTAGGAAAGGAGAAAAAGAGGAAAAAACCTCACAAAAGTTCATGCAACTAGTTGTAAAAAAGACGGAGAGATTCGATTTGAATTTTTGGGTAAGATTAGAGAAATTTTTTTAGATAGGCGTGTTGGAGTTGACCCTGACATAGGACTTGCACCCGTGCAGAGCTGGAGTTGTGCAGTCGAAGCTAGGAAAGGAGAAAAAGAGGAAAAAACCTCACAAAAGCTCATGCAACTAGTTGTAAAAAAGACGGAGAGATTCGATTTGAATTTTTGGGTAAGATTAGAGAAATTTTTTTAGATGGGCGTGTTGGAGTTGACCCTGATATAGGACTTGCTCCCGTGCAGAGCTGGAGTTGTGCAGTCGAAGCTAGGAAAGGAGAAAAAGAGGAAGAAACCTCACAAAAGTTCATGCAACTAGTTGTAAAAAAGACGGACAGATTCGATTTGAATTTTTGGGTAAGATTAGACAAATTTTTTTAGATAGGCGTGTTGGAGTTGACCCTGATATAGGACTTGCTCCCGTGCAGAGCTGGAGTTGTGCAGTCGAAGCTAGGAAAGGAGGAAAGGAGGAAAAAACCTCACAAAAGCTCATGCAACTAGTTGTAAAAAAGACGGAGAGATTCGATTTGAATTTTTGGGTAAGATTAGAGAAATTTTTTTAGATAGGCGTGTTGGAGTTGACCCTGATATAGGACTTGTTCCCGTGCAGAGCTGGAGTTGTGCAGTCGAAGCTAGGAAAGGAGAAAAAGAGGAAAAAACCTCACAAAAGCTCATGCAACTAGTTGTAAAAAAGACGGAGAGATTCGATTTGAATTTTTGGGTAAGATTAGAGAAATTTTTTTAGATGGGCGTGTTGGAGTTGACCCTGATATAGGACTTACTCCCGTGCAGAGCTGGAGTTGTGCAGTCGAAGCTAGGAAAGGAGAAAAAGAGGAAAAAACCTCACAAAAGCTCATGCAACTAGTTGTAAAAAAGACGGAGAGATTCGATGTGAATTTTTGGGTAAGATTAGAGAAATTTTTTTAGATAGGCGTGTTGGAGTTGACCCTGATATAGGACTTGCTCCCGAGCAGAGCTGGAGTTGTGCAGTCGAAGCTAGGAAAGGAGAAAAAGAGGAAAAAACCTCACAAAAGCTCATGCAACTAGTTGTAAAAAAGACGGAGAGATTCGATTTGAATTTTTGGGTAAGATTAGATAAATTTTTTTAGATAGGCGTGTTGGAGTTGACCCTGATATAGGACTTGCTCCCGTGCAGAGCTGGAGTTGTGCAGTCGAAGCTAGGAAAGGAGGAAAGGAGGAAAAAACCTCACAAAAGTTCATGCAACTAGTTGTAAAAAAGACGGAGAGATTCGATTTGAATTTTTGGGTAAGATTAGAGAAATTTTTTTAGATGGGCGTGTTGGAGTTGACCCTGATATAGGACTTGCTCCCGTGCAGAGCTGGAGTTGTGCAGTCGAAGCTAGGAAAGGAGAAAAAGAGGAAAAAACCTCACAAAAGTTCATGCAACTAGTTGTAAAAAAGACGGAGAGATTCGATTTGAATTTTTGGGTAAGATTAGAGAAATTTTTTTAGATAGGCGTGTTGGAGTTGACCCTGACATAGGACTTGCACCCGTGCAGAGCTGGAGTTGTGCAGTCGAAGCTAGGAAAGGAGAAAAAGAGGAAAAAACCTCACAAAAGCTCATGCAACTAGTTGTAAAAAAGACGGAGAGATTCGATTTGAATTTTTGGGTAAGATTAGAGAAATTTTTTTAGATGGGCGTGTTGGAGTTGACCCTGATATAGGACTTGCTCCCGTGCAGAGCTGGAGTTGTGCAGTCGAAGCTAGGAAAGGAGAAAAAGAGGAAGAAACCTCACAAAAGTTCATGCAACTAGTTGTAAAAAAGACGGACAGATTCGATTTGAATTTTTGGGTAAGATTAGACAAATTTTTTTAGATAGGCGTGTTGGAGTTGACCCTGATATAGGACTTGCTCCCGTGCAGAGCTGGAGTTGTGCAGTCGAAGCTAGGAAAGGAGGAAAGGAGGAAAAAACCTCACAAAAGCTCATGCAACTAGTTGTAAAAAAGACGGAGAGATTCGATTTGAATTTTTGGGTAAGATTAGAGAAATTTTTTTAGATAGGCGTGTTGGAGTTGACCCTGATATAGGACTTGTTCCCGTGCAGAGCTGGAGTTGTGCAGTCGAAGCTAGGAAAGGAGAAAAAGAGGAAAAAACCTCACAAAAGCTCATGCAACTAGTTGTAAAAAAGACGGAGAGATTCGATTTGAATTTTTGGGTAAGATTAGAGAAATTTTTTTAGATGGGCGTGTTGGAGTTGACCCTGATATAGGACTTACTCCCGTGCAGAGCTGGAGTTGTGCAGTCGAAGCTAGGAAAGGAAAAAAAGAGGAAAAAACTTCACAAAAGTTCATGCAACTAGTTGTAAAAAAGACGGAGAGATTCGATTTGAATTTTTGGGTAAGATTAGAGAAATTTTTTTAGATGGGCGTGTTGGAGTTGACCCTGATATAGGACTTGCTCCCGTGCAGAGCTGGAGTTGTGCAGTCGAAGCTAGGAAAGGAAAAAAAGAGGAAAAAACCTCACAAAAGTTCATGCAACTAGTTGTAAAAAAGACGGAGAGATTCGATTTGAATTTTTGGGTAAGATTAGACAAATTTTTTTAGATAGGCGTGTTGGAGTTGACCCAGATATAGGACTTGCTCCCGTGCAGAGCTGGAGTTGTGCAGTCGAAGCTAGGAAAGGAGAAAAAGAGGAAAAAACCTCACAAAAGCTCATGCAACTAGTTGTAAAAAAGACGGAGAGATTCGATTTGAATTTTTGGGTAAGATTAGAGAAATGTTTTCAGATAGGCGTGATGGAGTTGACCCTGATATAGGACTTGCTCCCGTGCAGAGCTGGAGTTGTGCAGTCGAGGCTAGGAAAGGAGGAAAAAACCGGTTCCTTTCAGTTTGGAGATATATTTTTTGATTTTTTTGTTTATTTTTAATCAGCCTATATTATCCTCTATCCTCGACTATTTAGTTGGTGAACCGGTTCACCAGGTGATCGGGTATTCACAGAAAACCTGCAACACCGACGATTGCGTCTGGTGATGAAGAGGGGAACAATCACCGTTACCTGAGGGACACTACAAAGAACAATCCCATCCCCACTAACATATTTTTTTTATATTGGTGTTAAGGCCCGAGCGGGACTAGCTAAAACTTGTAAAGGGGTTTGAAGGGCATGGAAATTTTCTAAATTTAAGTAGCGAATGACATATTTTACATACCCAACATCATTTTCTACTGAACATATCAATCCGGTACAAGTTTCTATCCTTAAAAACATAACGGGGGCAGTAAATATGTTTCACTGTCAAAATTTGATTGGTACATCATCAAACTACATTATATATTGTGAGTAAAAGTCAATAAAAACTGAATTTTGAAAAACAATGTATGATATCATTTCAAACGTAAGTATTTATCAAAAGATGAGATCATATCAATTTGAATAGTTGACATACATTGATTAAATTGTCTGAAAATACACGAATTTTCTATATATTTTTTTTTTTCATTTTATTTTTATTATGGAACAAATTAAAAGCGCGTATTGATTTATTTCTCATAGCAAAGTAAATATTATTGAGAATTTTTCGTGTCATGTTTTTCATTGATAACAATATCCGGTAATATAATATATTATTAGTATTTTTAATTTAAATTAAAAACAATAAAAAAAACTGATAAGAACATGAGTGTATTCACAAGGTCTATTACACCATCGAAATGTTGTTACTATAACATTTATAGACGCGTTCTAAACATTTTTGAATAGATATTACGAATTATGTGAAAAAAAAAATGCAAAAAATGGACTATATTGAAGTAAAAATCCTCATGTGACGGAGCACGGTTTTATCAGTGTTAAATAAATTAAATTGTAACATTTTGAGTGATCTGACTCAGAAATCGACAACATGCATCATTTTTACGATTATGCCGAAATTACTGGCGACATTGTGATTAAATTTTACACGAATATGTTTTGGAAGCTGATACATACAATGAATTTGTTTTTATGTCTGTGTTTCATAGAGGGCGCTAGTTACACACTTCGTACCGAGTAGTATTGAACATAACTTTTTTAAGGTAAGATTTATTAATCAATATTTGAAGGGAACTCAAGCATAATTTCTTTTTACAACAAAAATGTATTCTACAGAGATAAATTCACATCAATATTTGGAAAACAGAATTTAACTTGAGTTTAATAACTTCAAATAAGAAATATATAAAATATAAATGCGGGAACTACTGAAGTATCATGCAGTTTACAAAATGATGTTTAAACCATAGAAAGAATGTGAAAAAAACTTGTACGGTGATTACCAATGCTGGTTCAGATCAGGAAGATCATATTTTCACTTTTAGGTAAACGCAAAGAATGGGTTATTAATATGAATACTCAGACTTCATAGATTTACAAAAAGATACTGCGAACAGAAACTATTTGTACAGTATTATGAACGATACAAGTATGCAAAAAATGCTAATAATTCTTATCAAAATGATACTCGAACATACAAAAACCAAGGAATAACAAAATGTATCCAAACCAACACAGAATTAAAACAAGAAAATCCGTTATCCACTGCGTTGTTCAATATATTCAACAGAAATACTGAAAACAAGAACTGAGACCAATGAGAAGTTTTTCAATACAACAGAACGGAGAAAAAGTAATAAGCTTAGAACAAGTTCAAAATTATGGCTGACAATGCCAGATTTTAAAGCCACAAAAATATTAAGGATATCGAACAAAGAGGAACAAGAAAATAAGGAAGGCCAAGGAAAAAGATGGTATGCAGAGGTGATAGAAGACTTAAGATAGAGAAGAATTCAGGACAGGAAGATGGAAACAAAAAATAGAAAAAAATGGATCTAAAAAATCTGCGTGTAGTAACTATAACTTTGAAAAAGTGATGATGTAAGATATAAAAACAAATTCATTCCATTAGAATCAAATATTCTTTTATTATTAATAAACAATTACTTTATTAGAGGTAAAAACTGATGGTACTTATTAACAATCAAACAAGATTTTTAATTAATCTATAAGGATTATTTTTATGGTTAATGTTCTAACTATAGATTGATACCAATTGTAATTGAAAGAATTCTACGTAAATATTTCTTTTTCTGAATGAATTATTGAAATATTTAGATGTTTAAATTCAACCTAATTTGCATATACTTTAATAAAACCGCATGTACCGGCTTAAATTACGGAACGTCAATACCTAAACTATAAAGACAATTTATGTGCTTAAAACGCATTTATTTTCATTTGGATAAGAAATAAAAACATATCTGGTTTAAATATAAAAGAAACATACCTTGGAGTACTTGCTGCTGACATTCTTTTTTTTAATTTAACGATCAATGTTATTACATCATATACTGCGATTTGAAAGCCAAACAAGGAACTAATGAATTCCACTGCATTCTAAAGTTAAGCGCAAGCGCTCAATTCCGCGGAAATTGTAACGAAAAGGACCAAAAACGAGGAAAACGTCTTGCGAGCGAGGGTCTTCCCTTCATATTTGATAAATCATTGAAAAGCTGACAGAGGTATTTGTGTGGTAGACAGGGGTTGAAGTTTGGGTAACCGCGATAACAACTAATATTTCAAAGCAAGTAATATATCATTTCATAAGTTCTAAAAAGATTTACTTAATAATTCAAATCGTGAAATTACGATGATATATTTTCAAAGTTAGTAAATAGCATATAGAAAAACATCTATACAAAGTAATAAACAGATTCTGGTAGCTTTGATTTCTTCTTTTAAATCTCTACACTTAATTCGACGATGCTTTTTAACCCTTCCAAATATTAGCTGCAGTGGTGGATTTTCAACCACTTTGAAGTGTAATTTTTGAATTTTATCTTTTATATCCGAGTTGTGAGAAGGTGCGATGCATTGTCATTAAAAATGCCGTAAAGATGTTTAACTACACGCCCAGAAGTATGAGGAGGTGTTCCATCTTGTTAATACCAAACTGAAGCCGCCTCTTTAATTATTAAAATGTATTATTAGAGCGTCAGTCATAATTAGAACCCCCTACAAATATTACGCAACTTAAAACACTGAAGCATACTGTAACGCAAACAATGAAGCGGCAAATTTAAATATGAGGATTAAAAAACTAAAAGAAATAGAACAAGCAACAGAACTATTTAGAGCACAATACAGCTAGCAGCTCAAAATGTTACAAAACAGAAAAAAGACGTGAAATATACGGACAAAAACAATTGTAGTATTATTTTAACTAAAATTTCATGTAGTATTCGAGAATAAAATAAAAAAAATAGAATGTGCAATAATTAAGTTTTACGTAATTGCATACTTATTACCCGATATTTTAGTTTAGATGAGGGATTGATAATTTTCTTTGTACTACGACAAGAAATATTCTGTTCAATTTTTCAACATTCTTAAACTTAAATCTAATTTATTGAGGAACGGATTGCTTAGAGATTTATTTCAATATTTGTATTTTAGGGCTTATTTTTTTATGTTATATTTATTTAAATTTACGATTAATATAATATTTTTCTGTGTATTTTATGATCTCAGTTAAATATAAAAATTGTAAATACCTTTTCATAGCAATGTTTCCGTCCCTATAAAATTAAAACAATTAATGTTTATGAAACCACTGTATAAATTTTTTTTCTTTTTTAATAATCACTTTTTTTCTCGCACTAACTGTACGGTATTTGTTTACGAATTGGGATAATAACAATGTTCCTAGTCACGGTAGTATTATAATGAGTTATAGTCTAAACACGACCTTGCAGTACACACACCTCGATGAGGATGTTGCAAAAAAGTTCCAATTTTTTTTAATCGCATTTTTACAAATATTTATATTGGAAGTACTTCGCATATAATCGTGCAACGTATAATAAAAAAGGTTGTTTATTATTTCTAATTTTACGTTATAATAACAGAGGCGGCTAACGCATTATTATTGCAGTGCTGCAAGGGTCTCAAAAATTAAGATTTAAAAACAATTATAAACGTTTATCTGTAAAAAATTTGGCTTCAGTTTCGAAAACGTAAACTCTCAAAATCACCTGCAATTTCGTATAAACGAATATGGTTAAAGAAACACCTGGCCTAACCTAGAGATGGCGGTAGTGACTTGAGAAAAACTACTGCATTAGAAAGTATACGATATATACAGCATATGCTTTAAAAATCACGTTGTTTAATAATTAAGTTTCCAGTGAATTTGTAAAAATAAAAGAGTGAGACTACTCCTTCGATATCAATAATAAAATATTGGGTAAACGAGGCCGTACGACCTGCGAAGACCTGCACCGCACTGGTCGACTAAATGAGGTGACGATTCCAGAAATGTTGAAATAAATCCACTGGATGATCATCGACTGAAAGTGCGCGAGCTAGCAGACATAGTAGACATTTCAACAAGTATATCAGCTGAAAATTTGGACATGAGAAAGCTGATGGATACCACATTTGCTCATAATGGAACAAAAACAGCGACGTGAAGATGTTTCCATGAAGTGTTTCGCAATGTTTCACGAGGGATATTTTTCGTTGACTACCTCGAAAAAGGAAAAACTATCAGCGTCGAGTATTATGAGAACTTATTGCAACGAAGAAAACAAGTAAAAACGGTGTTGTTTCATCAAGACAATGCACCAGATCACACATTCGTCATTGCAGTATCCAAAATTAATAAATTAAAGTTTAAATTGCTACTTCATGCACCGTATTCGTCACATTTATCCCCCCCGGATGATTTTTTTTCTGTTCCAGCTTGAAAAAATGTATCGGTGGTCAAAGATTTTCCAAAAATGAAGAGGCAGTGCTTTTTATATAAAGGGTATCGAAATTAATGTATCGAGCTAAAAGGAGATTACGTGGAAAAGTCAATATATGATTTTACAAAATTTTTGTGTTTTCTTTGTTGGGACCATCCTCATAGACACTAAAAATATGTTAAATAAGTGTATCTGAAGATGGGAAACAACCTCACCCATTTTAAATTCATTATATTTTGGGTGTATATTAGTACTTATAGATTGTTAACTTTATAGTTGGATGAAACTAAAAACAAAGTAATGGTAACCAAACCTAACTTTCTCAACAGTAACGCGAACAAACGATGTCTGGAAATACCACGCTTTAATTTTACCAAAGTCTCAACATTTCGGGCTAAATAATGTTTTAAGAAAATGATTATATCAAACTGAAATGAAATATGGCATCATAACCTTAATCCTATGCTTGAGAAAATTTCGTTAATTAAGATATAATTCGACTCCTAAATAATTAGTTTTTAACCCATTCCCTTCCATTTCCTTTCATATAAACTTATTTTACAAACATTCGAGTGTATGTACGAAATTTGAGGGTGCCCTTCCAATCAAATTCACAATAGATTGCACACTTCACCTTGCAAGCTGGAACTAAACTGAACTGCCAAGAAAACGTAACATAGACCTTCACATTAAGGTCCAATTTTACACTGAATTTACAAACACCGGTCTCGGAGTATTTTAAACTTCAATTTAACATCAAACTGAAGATTCGAATAGTATTGTGGAAGGTTTTGGTAAAATATTTGAAGATTCACACTTTATATTTGATGAAATCGATGATGATGATGATGAAGAAATTATCAACACAGTCGACACGCCGAAAAAACAAAAAGTTATTCGTTCGAGAGCAAATCTTTAAATTGTTCCACTTAAATTTTAAATTTGTTGTGAAAATATGATCGTTTTTGTTATTTTTATCATTAAATTTCCTTGCCGACTCCTCCCATTTTTTTTCCTATTCCTTCCAAGATACCGTATTACTTTTATTTGGATTCGACCGTTTCTTTGTACGTCTTCACAAGGTTATATATACTGAATATATTGTTAACACTCACGATTACACGTTTCGATTACCAAGTTATCGTCTTCAGAGCCTGTATCTGAATTTTATTAGAAAAGACCAAAAACGTGTATTAGCTCAGGTACATTTATAAAAATTTTTAGGAAATATTTAGATTCTTTAATAATTTTCAAATTTTGCATCAGAAATTAGTAGACTAAAGGTTAGATAAAACGTTAATATGAATGGAATATGTTTTTTATTTAATCACCCCAATATAATATGTTCCCATATAATCATTAAAGTTACGTAATTGTTGAAATTTTCACATTATTTTGGAAAAACAGTTTATTGCACGATATAAAGTTTACAGCTAAAACCATAACATTTAATGAAATTTCGTGGAATTTACGTTACCAATATGATAGTAATACATACTTACATGGTTTTTTGTTTCTTGTTAGTAATCACTATAAAATCAGTTTATTATCACGTCACTCCGGCACAAACTAGATAACAAGTTAAAACAAACAATTGTCGCTGTTTTCCTTCGCAATAAACAGACCTGTTGAATTATTAAAAAATAATACAACCAATGATAAGCACTGTAATCAAAATTGCTATTTAAATGGTAACTTCCTAACATTTCTTGATTATTATGTTTGTTAATGATATTTAAAATTGGCCTTCATATATGAATGTATGTATACCGAGAGATATTTGAAATGTTTTTAGATAACATCGATGCATTATTTTCATCAACATTTTATTAACTCAAATGATATGGATTGAAGAAACTCGTATGCCAAGTTCAATTTCTATTGAGAGTCCCCTCCTTATCTATTGAACGGTTATGCTAAACTAGCCAAATTTGATTTTTGAATTATTTCAAGAAGTAAGAAGAACCTCACAGTGTCGCCTCTGTTGAAACCTATGAAGAAAAAACCTTTCTACGCACCCCAAAAAAATTATCGCATCACTGGTATTTTAGGATATTTTTAATAATTAACTTAAGTTTTTTGGGACAATCTGTGTATGTATTAACTTAATAGATATCTGGTTTCTTATCATGGACAAAAAAATATCAATATTTTTCTGGAAGCAAAAATGCTCGAGTAAATCTTGGAGAATGCATTGAGATCGAGAACTTTCTAAGCAAATTGTGTTATTGTATAGTGAAAATTTGAATTCATTTTGTTAATAATGGATGTGCCTCAACGTTTAACAAGACATGTGACGAATGAAGAAGCCGCTAGAATCATCGCGCTCATACAAGATGGCCGCAGTCAAAGATACCGGGGTAATTGGAGTTCAAAAAAGCACCATATCCAGAGTTGTTATTCGCTACCAAGAAACAGGTCAGCTAACCAGAAAACAAGGCCGCGGAAGGGTAACTTCGGTGGTAGTGGATGATCGTTATTTGAAGTAAAGGCGTTAAGAATTAGCCATACTGCTCAAAGGCTGCAAACAGATCTGTTGGCTGCTCGTAATGCCCGAATAAGCCTACAAACAGTTCGAAATTGGCTGAGAGAAGCAGAAGAACACGCAAATTGGAATATTCAAGATTGGTCCAATATTTTATTCACGGATGAATCAAGATTTTATCTGTATTCATCAGATAGGCGTGTACCAGTATATAGGCGACGTGGAGAACGGCACTGTTAGGTTAATTTTTGTCAAACTGAAAGCTTTGGTGGTGGCTTTATCATGGTTTGGGGAGGAATTTCTTTCGAGAGTCGCACGGAGTTAGTACCAGTGAATGATGGAAGACTAAATGCTGACAGGTACATATCCAATATCCTAAAATCCCATGTGGTGTCCTATATGCCTCATATCAGTGACAACTCTGGGCTAATGCAAGATAATGTTCGTCCACACGCTACTAGAGTGGTTCGGCATCACTTAGAAGAGGTTGAGGTGCCCACCCTGAATTGGCCTGCACGTAGCCCGGACCTTAACATGCCTCAAGGATACGTCCAGAACGTGTTTAGAGACCTTCCAAGACGAATGGAAGCTGTAATTAGAGCGAGGGGCGGCAACACACTCTATTACAAATTCATTGGCTGGTTTTAGTTTAAGCACCGTTCATTTTTTTGTAAAGATGTTTTGTACAATTTTTTTGATATTTTCTATGTTTTGGTAAATAAAACTTTTTGTACTCTGTAGATTAAACTGATATAAAATAAATGTTGCAAGAGGCATATCTATTGGTGCTTTAATTAGTAATAATAATAAAATTCGAAAAACAGGCAACACATTAAAATTATTTAAAAAATAATGAGTGATGCGATAATTTTTGTGGGGTGTATATTAATTGATACCAAAAAAAATTCAAATCCAAATTAGAATTCAATAAATTCAGAATTCCAAGTTCGCCTTTGGATATTTTCGAAAATATTTTTTATCATACTTATCTGAAAACATCCCACCCGTTTTCATCTGTTTCTCTGTTTCAATTTTTTTACGTGCGCTAATTAGAAAAAAATTGAAATATTAGAAAAGACACTTATTCATTTATAACACTTTTCTGAAAACAACAAGTGATTCCCTCCCACTATTTCCTATTTTTGCTTCCGTTTTTTTTGGTCTTCCTTGTCCTATGTCCTAACCTAACCTAACCTAACTTAACTTAACCTAACCTAACCTAACCTTGATCTGCTTGTCGACTTAACGTAGGTTCATTCATATTAACAAAGAAGTTTATTCTAGAATTAACTAGTTTGGCCTGGACAAAACTAGTTTGTCCTGAAATCGGGTTTGACCGGTAACATATATATAATAATATTTATTTTATATTTCTTTGATAATGGAATATGAACTGCGGATATGAAATGTGGAAGTCCATATAGTATTATTATTATAATCAGTCATGTATATTCTAAATAGAAATCATTGTACTTACTTCGCATATTTAATTAAATGGGTCAATTTCTTATTTGCAGGGTCATTGGAATTGATAATGCGTTTTTAATTATAAGCTATTAAGTGCAATGAAAGTCCAAATCTGATAATATATCGAACCCTTGTTTGTATATTACGTTATTTATACAGGATGTCTAGCAGAGGAATTGACTGAAAGCTGAAAGCGTATAAGGAAGCGTAAAATATAACGTTTGGGGTCAATTTACTCTATATCAAGTTGTATTTCTGAAAAAAGTCTTCAAAGTAGCTTAAAATTTAAAAATAAATTATTTTGATGCCACCCTTTTTTATGTAAAAAAAAGCACAAAAAGGTGAAAGCCAGTTCATGAATGTATGAAATTAGTTCGATCGGATACAAAGAACGATATAGTGCAGAGTTGTATTTGAGGTTATTTGCCTGACTTGAATCCTATCGATTTTTTTATATGGAGCTATATGAAGTCCTTAGTGTACGCAACAATAATCCAACCTGAACCAGATCTAATATCTAGAATTCAAGTTGCGGCAGAAATTGTTCAATCCCATCCAAATGTATTCTCAAAAAAACATTTTTCAATGACAAAACGGTATAATAAGTGTATTGAAGTAAGCGGCCAACAGTTTGAATATTTGAGATAATGAATAATTTTTATTTGTTTTGAACTACTTACGCTTAATCGTTATTCGAAATTAAATGAATAATTAATTAATTCGTAAATTACTTATGTGCTTGCAGACTTTTGTTTAGAGACTTAAACGGTTATTAGTTTTTTAACTAAAAATAATCCGGCAATTTTAAGCAGAATTAAAAAAGAATTTGCTCCAGCGGCGTAAAAAATAGGGACGTAAAAGTGACAACTAACCTGGCAGCGCGCCACTGGTTGAATTTTTCAGTTTATGTCAAAATATTACTTTATTAAGGAGCAACTAGGCCCCGTAAGGATTCGTATTCCTATATCAATATGAATTATTTATCTGTGGTAGAGAGTTGTCGGTCGAATATAGAAGAAACATTTTGTAGAATAATGCGTCTTCTATGCCAGAATGTCCAAATTACATTTTAAATTCCACAGTTCTCACTATATAGTAGAGTAGAGAGTAAAGTTTGTACCTTGTCGAACAGATGGCAATGGGTGAATCAAGATGAAAGTCATGAAAATTGGATTTTCACGAAAACCATTGCTCAAACTCAAAAACCATGTTGTTTTTTTGGATACTTTCTCACTACTAATTTGTTTTAAAAAATATCAGATTTGAATATATAGTAATATCGTCGGTCCCGTGCCAAAACCATGAATGTGCAAAATTTACCGTTTTGACCTAAATGCATCCCAAGTCTTAAAATGACCCTTATTAGCCATGCCAAACTCACGAATATGTTTACGTGCCATAATTGGCCGGAACGTCAATCGATTTTTCGCGAAAAATCAGTTCTATGCCAGCTGTCACCACGGACTCTGCACGAATCTGATATTTTCGCGTTTTTGGCGTTGCAAACAATTATTTTAAATATCTGAATTTACCACTTTCGAGTTTTTGGCGTTGCAAACAATTATTTTAAATATCTGAATTTACCACTTTCGACTTTTTGGCGTTGCAAACAATTATTTTAAATATCTGAATTTACCACTTTCGAGTTTTTGGCGTTGCAAACAATTATTTTAAATATCTGAATTTACCACTTTCGAGTTTTTGGCGTTGCAAACAATTATTTTAAATATCTGAATTTACCACTTTCGAGTTTTTGGCGTTGCAAACAATTATTTTAAATATCTGAATTTACCACTTTCGAGTTTTTGGCGTTGCAAACAATTATTTTAAATATCTGAATTTACCACTATCGCGTGTTTGGTTTTGCGAACAATTATTCAGATTCATTTGAATTTGTCAGTTTCGTGATTATCTATTTCGATAAACTTTACAAATAATCATGAATGTAACACTTTCGTGCTTTTGGAATTGTAAACTACCTTATAAATGCCCGAGAATATTGCACTTTTGTGTTTTCCACTTTGCAAAAAACTAGATAAATAAATACAAGGGAATGACGTGTTGTTTTGTGTTGTAAAAACGAGTAGGACTTTCACATTTAAATTTACTTATAGACCTTTGCTTTTTTTACAAATGAATGTATTCTTGTAACTTTTAATTAGCAGAGTATAACGTTTTATTTCCTTGTTTCTTTTATTTAAAACGAGTTTTTAGTTTTTTTACAACTGAATGTTTTTTTTAATTACCTGAGTGTTACGTTTTGTTTTCTTAACTCTTTTATTAAACAAGTTTACAAAAACTTAATGGCTTTCATTTTTCTGTTCAACGAAACTAAATTTGTTTCAAATCTTTCAACGGCAAAAACACGAATGTGTGTTTTTCAAAAAAAAACTGAATATATCCAAAATTTTGTTAGACAACTTAAATTGGTCAATACGACTTCTACTTATTGCAGAGAATATTTAAAGTCACACAAAAATTCGACGATTTATTATAAATTTTTATTTTTACCCTTAAGGAGAGGCAACCAATCATACATTTTATAGTAGAACTGGTTATCGAATTACATAGAGAAGACTATTTTGGGCATCGTTCGGTAGACGGCGATAAAATCGTAAAATCATAGAATAAGTAAAAGTATTACGGTTTCATTTAAAAAAATAGATATTTTATTTTATGTATGCGTATAACGGGTTGCGGATATGACAGGCGATACTAAAACAAGTTCAGAGGAAATCAAACAACAAAATTGAATATTCTGGGGAGCCGTACTTCATATTAGAAAACTGATATGCATCCATATATTTCTTAATTTTCTTTTCGATTGTTCGGATGATACGAAATACAAATAAAACATACAATCTCAGCATTAGAAAAATTTGACGTGATAGTCCTAATAGAATAATTCCACTTGCGTCCTCTATGCCAGAATGTCGAAACTAAATTTTAAATTCCACACAGTTCTCACTATATAGTAGAATAGCGAGTAAAGTTTATACTTTGTCGAACAGATGGCGGTGGTTGAATCAAAATGAGAAAATTAAAGAAAAGTCACGAAAATTGGATTTTTACGAGAACCATTGCTCAAACTCAAAAATTGATGTGATTTTCGGAGTCTCCATAAGAAATTACATGATACCACGTGTTTTTTTCGATACTTTCGAAGTATGCCATTTTTCTAAATTTAAAGTTTGAGCAATGGTTTTAGTGAAAATCAAATTTTCTCCTCTTGATTCAATTACCGCCATCTGTTCCACAAGGTACAAACTTTACTCTCTATATAGTGAGAACTGTGTGGAATTTAAAATGTAATGTAAATTAAAAAGGCAAATGTATGATTTAAAATTTTGAACACCTTATATCTCAGCAACTAGGCCTTGTAAGGGTTCGTGTTCCTAAACCAAAATGAATCATTTATTGAGATCTCTTTGTGTTGTCGGTCGAATATGGAAACAGTCTGTATATGCGAATTTAAGAGATAACGAAAAATATTCAGAAAATATAGGATTGGATCTTGTATTCGATAACATACTTTATCGATAACGTTTCTCTAACAATGGATATCTTTCTAATAAATCTGGGCTATCAGAATTTTCATTTAAATATTTTACATCAATTTCTATTTATAAGGAAGCTGCTACGTTGAACAATGGTACTTTAAGTGTAAGTACTTGTGATAATATGATTTCAAATTTAAAACTAACTCTGATTTCCTTGACGTACATTGTTACAACAGGTGAGCGTCAATAAAGAAACAAAAGTGAATTGAATATAAAATTAAATTGTTTTATTTACTGTATAATAACAATTTTCATTAAACTCCATCCAAAAAATGTTCAAACTTGGAACCTATTTTGTCTTTATCATTAAAATCGGATCTTTCTGATTTTAACAATGGGACGCCGCTGAAAACGGCACAATCATTTGCTATTTTTTTCTTTTACGGTATTTTTTTCTTCATTTTCAGTATGCGAGGCCAGCGTTCCACAATGGAGTGAATCCTATTCCGTCAGGGGAGTTCTTTATCTTCCTTACGCAGAAATTGAAGAGCCTTTTCATGCTTGGTTAGTATAGATAAATCTTTAGTATAGTAGAGAGCCATATTAGTCGGAAAGTTTTGTCGTAAAAATTTTATCCATGTTTTGACATTGCCTCCACATACATAGCATAGAATGCAGCCATTAGACTTGACCTTTCATGGACCACTAAAAACAGCATACAACAGAGAATGTGAAACCTATTTTGTTAACCATCCTGGAGCAAAAATCGCAGCATTTGATATTGTTGGTCTTTATACAAAAGCTTTTAACCGATGCTCGTCTACTGATAAAGCTGTAAATGGCTTCAAGAGTGCTGAAATTTTCCCAGTTGATCAAGATAAATTCAAGGGCACTTTCGAAAGTTTCGGTGATATAATTACACCAGAAACTCTATGTGATACCAGCCATGTGGGTCCTGATCATAACAACCAAAGAGAGTTTCATAGCGAATCTCAAATTAGTGATGTAGCTAAATAACAGCATTCCTAGTGAATTAAGATCTCAACAAGAGTCTTAGCCCTCTAGTGACATAAACATTATCGATGAATCCGTTCCCAATGTACCTGATCAAGACGAAATAAATGAGAATAATGATATAAGTGAAGCTGATTTAAACCAAAGTACGACAATTCAAACAAGTCAATTTTCATCAGTACCTCTTAGTGATTTAAAAGGTCCCAACTCTACAAATTCGGGCAGTAAACAAAAAGCATTCCATTATTTTTACCAGCACACCGGAAAAAAAGAATCTAGAAGAAAAGGAACAAAAGAAACTAGACAAGAAAAGAAAAGCTCAAGAAAAAGAAAATAAAACTACATCTAATAAGCTAAAAAAAATCAAAACTTTTTACAGCAAAAGGATCAAAGGGTATAAGAAATCTGAATAATTTTGAAAATGAAGGAAATGTTGATTACTTATGTATTTATTGTCAGGAAAAGTACAGTAATCTACCCGCCGAAGACTGTTCAAAGATGTGTTCAAAGTGTAACAAGTGGGCTTATGAGAACTGCACTGCAGGAAGTTTTTCTAAAGGCTTTCCTTGTGATTTTTGTCTATGTTGTGGACTTAGTCCCTAAATACCCTATGCTGTCCGTAATTAACCCAGGGTCAGTCCGAATTTACCCCGAGCGCTACGGTTAATTCTATTTGTTGTTTGATCTCGTTTAATAAGTGAAATTGTTTTTGTAGATGTGTAACTAAAGATTAATAATTAATAAAGACAGACACTGATTATTACTGATAGTACGAATGTAGTGCGTTATTTCCCTCGGCGTCCGCAATTCCCCCATCCTCCCCTATATGTATTCAAAAATAAATCATCAACCCTGTATAACCCTATTTTATAGAAAAAATAAGGTTATGTTTCTATTAATGTTTATGAGTGATATTTTCAGGTATAATGGTCCAAATGGTAACTCACGAATTGATTTCTACGATGGCATGGCAAAAACTTACCAATTAGGTGCAGATGACTACGGTACCGGTATTAAGATAGTTCCTTTTACAACTGAAGAGGTTTCGAATGAAATAACATGTTTTCTTGTAAATGGTACAGAAGAAGAACCAGTTAAATCTCAATCTATACTACCATCATTGGATGATTTCCAACTTGAAGGTATATCTGTGACATTAAAGTATATCTAAAATCAATAAGAAGACAGATATTTTTAAATTCATTAGCGTACATTATGAATTTGGAAATAAAGAAATGATTTTTTCTTTATAGACATCGAAATTTGTACCTATGATCCTCATTTATCTAGTGAATATGACAACGTTGTATGTCCAAAAAGAATTACTTAAGTGAACTTCTTAGTTGATATGAAGCAAGATCAGAAATTTGATTAGTGGTAGTTTACCAAATTATGTATACAATTTTTGTAAATTTGGTACGATGGTATAAAATAAAGTACCTCAATAGGTTGTATAGTATCCTCTGGCAGTAACCACTGCCTTACATCTTTTGGAAATGCTGCGATTGGTTTGTGGTGGTGTTCTAGAGATTAGAAAGACCATCAAGAAGCTTTTGTGTCGTGAGTAACTCTATTTGCTGAAGAGAAAGTCTTCTTGGAATAGAGACCCTAAGACGTTCGATGGAATTGAGTTAGGGGGAGTGTGGAGGTTATGGTAGAACAGCATATTTTCCAGGTAGGAGCTAGACGTGTTGTGTGTGGATGGACATTGTCATGAATTTACATATGGATGCACAATAGGTTGCAGGATGACTTGCGGCATTCACATAGACGTCCAGTAACTCGAAATCAGTTTTTTCTCCAATACGAATACCGCCCTATAACATAACTGTACCAACTGTATAACGACAAGTCGTTTCAGATGTCCAGGTGCAGATCCGGTGCTCTTGTCTTCCTCTAGCATCGAGACTGGCTAAGAAGTTAGGTGCACTTTTCGGACTAGTTTGCACCAGTTTCAACCACC
Organism: Diorhabda sublineata; assembly: GCF_026230105.1. Lineage (NCBI taxonomy): Eukaryota > Metazoa > Arthropoda > Insecta > Coleoptera > Chrysomelidae > Diorhabda > Diorhabda sublineata. Next base: position 9,528,179 of record NC_079479.1, read on the forward strand.
TCAACTGTTCGTCGAGAAGTCAATGTTGTTGTTCAATCTTTCTTCACTCACTGAACTTTATTCTGACTAACAAAAATTACTATTAACGTGGTACACAACGAGGCTAACAAGAAAATACTGCTACCATGTGTTTACCAACAGTAAAAAATCCTTATTATGAAAATTTGGGAAATAATTTGTCTCGAATTAAAAATAATTTTAAATATTTAATAATATGTGGTTAACGTCAAATGTTTTGGTTCTAATGTAGGTACTGAAGGAGAGGGTGAATCAGAAATGGAAATATGGAGTCTAACAGTACAAGAAATGGAAAAGAAAAATGTTTACACAATGTGGGTTCGTTACGACAGTAATAATCAACCTATACCAGTAAAGTGAGTATTATCAGTTTTCATACAGAAAAAAAGCCATAATATTCGAAGTATATTTCATCGTATTCTAATCCAACGTTCAGTAAGCTTCTTCAAACCTTAATAAAACCATTCTTTGGACTTATATGCTAAAAATTCTCCATATTTCCTTTGAATTTAATTTATTGCCACGAGTCTTGACGGTACTCGATCCTAATAGGGACCCAAAACATAGATGATTGTTTCCGGGCTTCCATTGGATACTTGAATTCCATTAAGGCATCAAATTACTACTACGAAAAAGCCTCATTAATTTGGATCATTAGTCGATTATATATTCCACCAAATACACAAGATTTTTTGCTCGAATCGATGTCTCTTTGCGACGAGTTCTGGTAATTGCTCTTTATCAAGCTACTGATTTTCCATGTTCGAATTGTTTTGATAAATTTATTTTGGCAGATCAAGGAGCTCTTTACACACCTCTACTCGACGTTTCTCTTGAATCAACTTTTATACATATCACCTAATGATTGTAAATTACGATGTATGAGATTTTTACGATACATAAGTTTCATATACGAGGAGGGGCTATTAAATAACAAGACTGGTTATAAATGATATTGATATTACGTATATTTATTTATTATCACCATAGTTAGAAACAGTACAGGAAGTCTTGTCGAAGCATTTTTTACATTCTGATTGAGGTACTTCTAAAATATGAGATTTCAATGCACCAAGCGCTTCTTAAGCCGTAGAAAAACGTTGACATCGCAAATTATTTTTGATCTGCTGGGATAAGAAGTAATCATTGAATGCCAAACAAGGACCTGAAAAGCGGATGACCCATCAATTTATTGTGATGACTGTTTAAAAACATTTTCATTTGAACTGATGTGTGAGACCTCGTCTTGTCGTGATGGAGGACGATTCGTCTTTTGCGATTGGTTTCCCTAATTTTTTTCGAATACTTCTGGTGTACCATTCAGAATATAGACGTTGCTATAATGGAACGAAAAAACAGCTTGGAAATTCTTTGTGCGCGAACAGCTTTTGTTGGTTTTGGTTCGTCTAGAAAGACTCAAACAATCAATTGTTGTTTAGTTTCGAGTTTTTATGCATTAGATCCATCGCTCTTACAGATGTCTTTAGAAGCTCTAGCAATTTTTTGTACCAATTCATAAGAGCTTTTTTTGAACGATTGTCAAATTATGTGGTAAGTATGCCTCGATACTGGACGATCTATACGAAATTAAATCTGTAGCGAAGTACGACCAGATGGTGCTTCATCACCAAATGTCGAAGCGATTGGATCGGCACATCGCTGTTGGTTTAATCTACGTCAAAATTCATTTTTTGTCCATGATGAACTTTCTGTAGTGTCTAACAACCCAATAGCAATCTTATTACTGAGTACGTTCACCGTCAACAACAGATTAGACATATGCACATCAGTGTTGCCAGATCTCAAAACATGAGTAGCAACTTTCGTAGATTATAATCAGTAGAAATTTACAAATTTCATATTACAATTTTCCAAAATAAACACAAAAAAATTGTCTCAGTTACTGACAGATAACATCGTAATCAATAGAACAATACAATCAGTGAAGTAGTTTCAGATACTTAAAGTTTGAATTAGGTGGAAAAATCAGATTGTTCTACAGAAATTTTTATCGGCTATCAAGTTGTGTAATTTACATTATAAATATTTGTTAATTGAGTTTAATTATTATAAAATATAATTATAATGTGTGAAAAGTACTTAAATATTTACCAGGTCATTTGGAAAAGTCAGGAAGCATGAATACCATATGGTACATGTCATTGGAATTATATTATGCTATTAATAAAACTTGAAATACATCTAAAACTATCCCCTGACACAATAATCCAAATCAATATTCACTGCTAAGAACAATAGAAAAAGTTTCAGCAACAAATAAATTTATTGAAAAAATAATAAAGCAGTTATGAATTATTTATGGAAATCCGGGATGGTTGCGGCCCTCAACGGAATTCCCAGTTGTTGGAGATGAGTTGAATTCCAACTTGGCAGATGTAGAACTACGGGAAGAAATAAAATGTGAAAGGAAACTGGAAATTACTAAAGATGGAACGAGTAGGTAGAACAGATTTTAATAAAAAGAAGCTTATGCTCTAGCATATGAAAAAACTGATTTCATATTTTTTGAAATATGACCAAACAGAAATTTGTTCTATTCTATTCGTTCTGTTCGCTAAATAAATAGAAAATACGAATTTTTATGAAAACTATCATACTAAATTTGGTTAAAACAGAAGGAAATGCAAAAATACAATAAAAAAGCAAATAAAGCGAATATAAGGAATAAATTTACTTCGATTTAAAGTCTAGATAGGTAGAGAACGATTTCGAATACATTCAGAGGTTTTATTGAATTTCTCGAATGATGTGGGATGGTTGCAGCTCTCAACTGAATTCCCAGTTGTTGTACTTGAGTTGAATTTGTTTGTTTGCGATGTACCGGTTGAAACTCCAAGTTAGCAGCTGTAGAAATACGGGAAGAAATTAAATGTGAAAGGAAACTGGAAATTACTAAAAATGGAAAGAGTAGGTAGAACAGATTTTAATAAAAAGGAGCTTATGCTCTATCATATGACTGATTTTATATTTTTTGAAATATGACCAAATAGGAATTTGTTCTATTCTATTCGTTCTGTTCCCCAGATAAACAGAAAATACGAATTTTTATGAAAACTATCATACTAAATTTGGTTAAAACAAAAGGAAACGTATTTCTATTTTTCAGATATGACATGAAAGGTTATAATACTCTTCTTGGCAGTCACTACGATCATTATTATTTAGAATACGACTCTTACCTGATTTACCAAGAAGGATTTCCATTAGGTGTATTTGATGTGAAATTTTATGGTGAGTTTTATGCTATTTATTACCCGAAATCACAAATTAATTGATCAATTATGAAACTAAAAATTCGTGATCGCGACATTCGTGAACCATTAGAAAATTGAAGAAAAGTTACGTAAATATTTTCTCGAAAGCTAGATTTAAATTGGTCGCCCTTTAGTTACACTCAACAAGGTCTTGGAGAGTGGAGAAACATGATGGAGGAGTTAATAGACAAAGCTACATTGTAAAGCAAAGTTTTCCATTATTGGAACGTAGAACCTCATATCCAGGAGGGAAGATGCGCACGAAACATTTGTGTGAAAGGCCTTCAAACATTATTTGTAGATCTTTAGCAACAAATTTGCCACCATTTCTTGTAACTATTGATATTGGCTGCATTACAAGAAATATCCTTATTCCTTATGTCTATCTACCCTTACGAGTGTGTAAGACGTAGGGCAGAGCTTCTTCTTTTATAGAATCTTGTTCCAAAATTCTTTCCATTCCTTTCTATCTTTTGTTTGTGGTAGTTTGTAGTTTTTTCCAACTGTTTCTTAATAGCTTTGTTGATTTCGTCCTTCTAGTTCTTCCTTGGACCTCTGTTTCTCTGTCTACTATTCTTCCAGTATTTTTCTTGTAATATCCTGTGTCATCTATTCCCGAAATAACTGGACATGTTGTAACAACGCGAGCTCTCAAATATCAGTTCAAACAAAAACGTTTTTGAACAGTTAAAACGTCGAGTTTATGGGTCATTCGGCGTACAGTTCTTGTTTGGCACTGAATGATTGCTTCTTATTCCAATAGATCAAAAATAATTTGCGATGTCAACGTTTTTCTAAACCTGAAGAAGCGGTTGATGATATTTCATCAATTTTATTTTATGTTATTTTTAATTTTAGAATGTAGAAGTTTCCCGGGACCCGGTAACCAACATTCTCACAATATAAATCCCATGAGCGAATTTATACGACCGGAAAAATCCGAACACGTGGATCATCATTTCAATGAATTCATTAGAGCACATAACAAACAATATTCCGATGTAAACGAGCATGTCATGAGGAAAGATATCTTTAGACAAAATTTCAGATTCATTAATTCTGTCAACAGACAAAATAGAGGTAAGTTGAAATAAATTTTTATCACGTTTAGATTTTGAGATACGCCAGGCGCTAGACTGATTGGAAAATGTTTTAAGAGACATAAAAGTAGTGGAAAACCTAACAAGAAATTCAACAGCAGTACTTGAAAGTTCCTTTCTTTCCAATACGGATCCAGGAATTTAACAATGTAGTACCAGAAATCAAATTTTTGTTTTTCAACGCGAGATTTCAATGAGTTGGTCATTTTGAGAAATAGTCAAATGGTCAAAGGTTGAAAAACCAACTTCAAGGATACCTCTCGATTTCTCATAAAATGGACATCTACTTCTCAAGATGGTGAATACTGGAAGAAACAAGATTAAGTCTTAACAAAAAAGAGTTTGTGTTCATAGCATCAACATTAAACTGGTCACGAATCAAGTTGGTGAAAAGTTCTTTTTCATGCGAATACATTCGAATGCTAACCCGTTCGAGTATTGACCTCAGTTAAATCAGATATATTTTTTCTATTAACTTGTGTAATCTTTCAAATGGTACGTGTTTGTTATTTTCTATTTGTTTCTAATAGAAAGTAATAATTTTATCATTGCAACAGTATAAACAAATCAGATAAACTACATGGTTTAAATAAATTCCAGATGTTGAGTGCTCTTCAAAAATATCCATTAAATAAGCTCAAATACACGGAACCAAACATTTCCTCGTACTTTTTGATGTAGCAAAAAGTTCTCGTGAAGGCTTTCCATATTCTGGCATAGAATTTTAAAATCACTAGAAATTTGAGGTTTAGTTTTGATGAAGTTGACAATCTTCACACTCTGATCAAGGATATCTTTTAAGGGAGATGACGCTAAAGCCTCTTGGTAGAGGACACAGTGAGTGAACAGTTGAAATTGTGTGTGACCTTTCATAGCCTTAGCGTAATCCATACACACTGATACACAGTTTTTCTACTGGTTTTCGAAAAAAAAAAAGATTCCGGTAATTCAAAAATATCTTCACTTTTTGTCGAGGTTTTAAGTGGCTTACACAACAAATATTTTATCTTGGAAAATGTCACGTACAGAAATGATCAGTTCCAGCGAATTATCACTTAATTCTTTTTGCCTCTTACTTTCCAAACATGCAAGAAATAATTTCTGCTGCGGCAGGGAGGATTAGGTCAATAGTATGATTTTTACTAGTCTTTGCAATTGAATTACTAACTTCTTAAGAAATCGAAATCTTCAAAAAGACGTTCAGTCGCATTTGCGACAAAATTCTCACTTTTGTTTTCAAAATGACGTTTTAAAAGAAATGGCTATATAGAATTGTGCTAATTTGTAACAAGACGTTCACAATTTCTGAAATTGATCGCTCAGAATTTACATTCAGATCTTCATGAGTCATCTATCGAAAACTTGTTTGAACTGGATTGAGTGTCTGACAAAAACAAAGGACAGGAGCGAATGGTTGCCCACACAGCCACTGGAATGAGTGACATTTTGGCGTGCTACCAAAGTAAAAAACCACAACTCTAAAAAACAACCTTTATCTTAGATTTGGGACTTTTTGATTTATCCAACAAAAGGGTTGTTTTTTTGACCCACTGCGTACCCGCGGGGGAACGTTTATCACAGTTACCACTGGTGTTAATAGCCGTTATGCTCAGTGATTTAGGCGCGAAAATTTAAACTTAACACTATTGTTAAAATTAGTAAACAACTTCTCTTAATAATAAAAATTTGTTATTTTAGGATATTCATTGGCTGTCAACCATCTGGCCGATAAAACTAACGAAGAGATGAAAATTTTGAGAGGTAGAATTCCAAATGGAGGATACAATGGCGGGAAACCTTTCCCTTACAAAAACGTTGATAGCGAGGATCTTCCAGAACAATATGATTGGAGATTGTATGGAGCTGTTACACCAGTGAAAGGTAATTTTAGTGAAAGTAAAAGGGGTAATTTTAATCGCCATAATTTTTATATTAAAATAAGCAGTATAATTTTCACGGGAAAATTAATATATTTTGTAAAAAAACATTGTATTTATAAGGCTTGATGTGTATGCTTTGAAAGATTTCAGTCACTTTGACGTTTGGTTTTTGTTTGAAAGTCGTATTGTGAAAATTTTTTTTCTGAAAATGGAAAAAATTGAGTATAGGGCTGTCATTAAATATTTGCTTTTGAAGGAATCACGTCTACACGAATGGGCAGCTGAAATCAAATGACACTGTATTGGCGATCGGTAAAGCAAAAATGCAAAAACCAACAATATCATCGGAAAAATTGACCAAATGGTATTGGACGACCATCGCATCAAGGTTGAACTGATAAAAAAAGTTTTCGGCATATCAAAAAACCAATTTGCAATAAACGAACTCAATTTCGACACTCCTTAAATGTATTGTAAAAAGGTGAGCTTGCTCTAAAAAAAACCAAAGACGAGCAAAAAACTGACAGTTTTTTAGAATGATCATGAGGTTATGTTACTGACTATCTTCATATCTTCAAAAAGATAAAACAATAAGAGTAGAGTCATTGTTTGATAAATCAAAATAGGGATCGCCAAAGAACAACCACATTTGAAGACACTTTCATCCTGCATAGCTAACAATCACGAATTGCACTTGGAATTGTTTGACCGCTCACCGTATTCACCAGATCTGGTCTCCAGTGACTTGTTTCTATTTGTTAACCTCAAATTTTCACTTGAAAGGTATAGGAAACAAACAATATCTACAGGTTTACGAAGTAACTACCTTTTATATCAAACTACCTTTATAGTAGTGTTTCCCAACATTTTTTGGGCCATGGCCCTTTTCAGTTTTTCTAAAATTCTTATGCCCCCCCCCCTGTGTAACACATATAAAACATTTGGTAAGAGTATGATGAGCCCCCCAACAACGATCATCACGAAGCTCTACACGGAAACATTTACTTCCGGAGATACCGGAAGTGGCTATTATCTCTGAAAGATTAACATATATCGAACCATGGTTAACTTTGTTCGATAGATCTCATCAAGATTTATCTGTATGTGAAAACTCATGATGATTAACGCATGGGCTGAATAAAGCACGTTGCTCCAGGTAGCCTAATTCATACAGATGGCGGCTAGCCTATCGATGCCTCAGCAATGAAGAACACACTAATGAGTGGATCAATCACAAAGAAAGATGTGTTTCTGATAATGGGGCTCCTATCCAAAGAATTGGATGAAAGCATTTTTCCGCGATTGGCATGTACCTTCAGAAGATTGGGATGACAGAATCATAGAATATATACATGGCGACGAGAATATCGTAATTCTGACTCAAAAACAGACCCATTCATTTCATTAATAGAAGAAATCAAAAAAGATTTTCAAATGTAAAAGTTATAGATTTAAGTCCAATTAAAATATTTGATTAAAGAAAATTATTTTAGTTTACTTTTATTCCAGTCTCTAACCTAACCTAACCTAACCTAACCTAACCTAACTTAACCTAACCTAACCAATCTTAACCTGACCCTACCTAACCTAACCTTACAAAAATCAGTAAATTTTCATTTTATCTATTGATTTTTCACACACATTTTGGTCTTGGCAAGCCAGATTACACCTAATAATCAAAATTGACATCGAAATCTAGCATTTGATTTAAATGACTTGGAGCGAAATGGTTAAACTGGTGGCAAATCATCTTTCGAATTGTTACCCTTAAAAATTAAATTGCTCCCCTGTAAGGCATGTGCCCCAAATTGGGAAACTCGCTCTATAAAATATATTTGTACCATTTACTCCTACTCTACGTGTATCTACGTTTCATTCAAATTTTATACAAATTTTATTTTTGGTTAATTATTACTCTATTTGAAATTTTTTACAGACCAAGCGGTGTGTGGTTCTTGTTGGTCTTTTGCTACCGTTGGACACTTAGAAGGAGCTCTGTTTTTGAAAAAAAATAATAGAACAAATTTGGTTCGATTGTCTGAACAAGCATTAGTTGACTGCTCGTGGGGGTAAGTATAAAGAAATATATTGATATTAGATAGGTTCATAGTTTGGTTAAGTCATTCTTCTTTTTCATCTAACTTGTCTTTTACTTTACAAGTATACAGTTATCGAATATCTTGAGGTATTATGACGGATTAATTTCGAAGGGTGTTGGGTAGTTTGGAGAAATCTGAAAAATCATCAAAATATTAAATAAAAAGGTGTAATCCAAGGGGTAGAAGTGCTGTATAAAAAAATATAATACAAAAATTTGATTTTTCATGATCAAACAAGGAGAGTTATAAAACATCAAATTTGAAATTTTGAAACTAAATTCGACATTTTAACGAAAATAGAAAAAAAATTTTCCATCAAATTTATCACAAAGGGGTTTCTGGATAATGGGATTCCAAAAAAGATATTCATTGTTTTTAGCAGAAAAATTTATAACATGGAAAAATTCGAAAAACTTAGATTATCAGGAAAATCATACCATTGATTTAAAAACTCGTACGATTTTCAAAATCTACATATTTACAAATTTTTTTGTAGAAAATTGGAAAATTTTCAAAAAATTTCAGACATAGTGGTGTAAAAAATCCAATAACTCCAATACTTTGAGAGCAATCGGTTGCAAAGGAATTATACAGTGTAAAGGGAAACTTTTTCTTAAATATGACATCATAACAAACAGTTCATAGTTTTGGACTGTGAATTTAGTTAATATAGAAAAATCGAAAGAAGAACATAAAAAAATATACCTTTTTTTGTAATTATACGAGGAGAGTTATAAAACATCAAATTTGGACTTTTTAAGCAAAATTTAATTCAATTCAATTTTGAATCCAATAAAATTCCACATAAAAGTGTTTTGCGGATTCCAAAAAAAGGTAACCGCTTTTTTATAGAAAAATTCGAAACAAAGGGAAAATTCATAAAAAATTAATTTTCCGATATTCTGTTCCCTCTGTACAGCTATAGGTTTTGATAAAAAAATTTTAGAATAAAAAATATTCATAAATCAAACAAGGATTTTATTTATCCTATAAAACTTCATCTTGAGAAAAGTTTTGATAGAAATTAAAGTAGAGGCTGTATATTTCACCCCCGTATAATATAACGGGAATATTGGAGTAATACCTCTTGTTAGTCCTTTGCGAGTGGACGAAATAACAGAATTTCAAGTTTGTAGCTTTCCTGAAAATTTAGAGAAAAATAAATAAAATCTCACTTTTTTAAGGGTGATATCTCGGAAACGGGTGATCTGAGGAAAAGAAATAGAATAGATCCATCTCAATTTCATACGAGCAATCACCTCCGGAACTTTGTCGCAATTTAGAAACACCCTGTATAACATTACTTCTTCTACATATTAGGACTACGGCTCTCATGTATTTTCTTATGGACATTCCGAAAATCACATCAGTTTTTGAGTTAGAGCAAAGGTTTTCGTGAAAATTCAATTTTTTTCTCTTGATTTACCCAGCGCCATCTGTTTGACAAGACACAAACTTTACTTTCTATTCTACTATATAGTGAGAGCTGTTTAGAATTTAAAATGTAGTTTGGACATTCTGACATAGAGGACGCAAGTGGAATTATTCTACTAGGACTACCACTTTATATTTTTCTAATGCTGAATTTGTATGTTTTATTTGTATTTCGTATCATCTGAACAATCGAAAAGAAAAATAAGAAATATATGTATGCACATCAATTTTCTAATATGAAGTACGCCTCCCCAGAATATTCAATTTTGTTGTTTTATTTCCTCTGAACGTGTTTTAGTAGCGCCTAAAATAAAATATCTATTTTTTAAAATGAAACTTCAATACTTATACTTATTCTATGATTTCACGATTTTATCGCCGTCTACCGAGCGATGCCGGAAACTATAAATAGTATTCTCCATGTAATTCGACAACCAGTTCTACTATAAAATGTATGATTGGTTGCCTCTCCTTAAGGGTAAAAATAAAAATTTATAATCAATTCTATTGAAATCTGATATTGTTTAGAACAGCTATCTAATCAAATCAGTAATGAGAAAGTATCCAAAAAACAACATGGTATAAAATAATTTGATTACGACGAAGGATCAGAAATATTTTTCAAGTATCTCCAATGTCTGTACCTAATCTTAGGGAATATTATGCTTAGGGGTTAACTCTGTTGAACATTGTAATTCTTGCATCAGTTTCATCAAATGCTTTTGTGTATTTTTTCTTAGTTTTTCCATGATAAACATTGTTTATCAAGTTTGTTCTTGGATTATCGAAACGTTGATTATGATTAACTCTCTCTATAGCTTTTTGTCCGATTTGCCACACAAAAGACATTTTACCGTATATAAAAATAGTTTTTTTCAAAACCTCTATTTCTAAAAACTGAAATATAAATTCGTTAAAACCACGAAAGAATAGACAAACTGTATTTTGAAAGACGATCTCCGGTTTATTGGTTGTCCCAATAAATCCAGATATTTCAGAGCGTTCGATTATTATATAATTTGCTTAAATAACAATTTATCTTATTTTCAGATACGGTAACAATGGTTGTGATGGCGGAGAAGACTTCAGATCCTACCAATGGATTTTAAAACATGGAGGTATTCCCCTTGATAGTGATTATGGAGCTTATATAGGCCAGGTAATTATGAAATAAATGATGAAACGACTATTATACACCAATAAAAATGCATAAAATTCTTCAATAGAATGATAATAATTTATTCAAACAGCTATAATATACAGTAGAGTTGCAAAAAATGATCAATTAGTACAACAATAAGAAATGGTGAATTTAATATCAATTTTTTATACCAGAATATACTATTTCCACAAATAACCACTTTTCTAATAATTCCAAGAATATGACTAGGTTCCTACCTATTCTGCGCAACATAATCAAGCATACCAACCTTTTTCTCGAATATCTTTCTCAATATCTTCTTGTTCACGAATATCTTAAAAGTTTTGAATGTTCTAAAACGTTTTTGTTTGATTCGTCTTCGGCGATAGGTTCCCCTGCACTCTGGTAAACAAATGCTGATGTTCTATCGAGAATTGACCTTTATACGTTGCTTTAATGGAACAGTGGCGACATTTCCAGCTGTGCAGAAAAAACAGGGACCATGACTGGGATTTGCTTTTGTTGGATTTGGCTCCAGCAATTCTTTGCACCAATCGACACGAGCTTCTTTTGAGCGATTGTCGAATTATGCAGTGTCTTGAATCCACACGTTTGAATGTTTCAATCCGTAGGCTAACACCTACGATTCGCAACCATAGAAGAGCAGTGTACTTATTCGTAATGAGACAAAAAATCTGTACAAACTGTTTGTTTGAATCTAGTTATTCGGACCTCAATATAATTACCCAAGTTTTACGTAAATGAATCAGCACCTGGCTTTCCTAATTGTTGTTTTCCAAATTATGGAAAACTACATGTGGCGTTTGCCAAAGTTTGTTCATGATAAACATTTCGCTTCAAATTTTACCAAAAACTTTCAACTGGCTTAAAAAAAAGGAAAATTGATGGCTGCAGAATTTTCAGAAGGGCGAATGTATACCGAATAACTACCATCTCTAGCGGGCGAAAACTTGTTGCCACTGAGACTTTTTGATTTTTGTTCCATTTGTTGCCTTCTTAGAACATTTGAGTGTCGATTTTTTTGATTTATGACCTAACTACATTCTGTTCCTTTAAAATTTTGCTTACATATTTCTTATCGATTTCGAATTTTATGTCCAATTTTCGTAAACTAACTCCCAGTTGTCTGTGAGCAGCTTTAAGCAAACTTCTCTCTTTTTGTTTGGCATTCGTTTCGCTTTTCTACGTGATTCTGACTTTCTTTCAATCGAAATACCTTTCTCAACACGCCGACAGATATCGTAAATTCTATTCCCATTCTTATAAAGTCATTAACCGTAAATTATTTCTCCAAATTTTGATTTTGCACACAAATCTTGTTAATTATTTTACGTAGTACGTTATCTTTAAGATTTATAGTTAAACATTTAAGAACTGCTAAATTACGAGAAGTAATTAACAATATTCTTAGTCTGAGCTGTATAAAAAAGTACCCCACACCCTTAACCTCTTTTTTATACATTTCGTTATCCCTCCCCTATACCGTAGAACATACGTGGATATTGTCTTGTTAATTACTAGATACCTTATCATAAATTTTTTCTTCTGTTCTTCCAACTTATCTTATACCTCTTATTAACCTGTGCTTGTATTGGCACGGTTATTTCTTCTGGTATGTTTGATATTTTTACTAGTTCTATCTTCTATATGTTTCATTAGACAACTTTTCTATTCTGTTTTCTAGTTCTTTCTTTCTGTTAGTGAATATTGATACGTCGTCTGCGTTGGCTTCATCCTCTTTATGTTGACTTTCTCAGCTATTTTATCCGTGATCAATACGATCAAAAACAGGTTTAAAACGTGCTCTGTCAGTAGAAACAAGACATTTATCGTATGACATTTTTTGTTTACAAGAGAAGTGTATTTGGGCGAGTTTTAGTCCAGATGACCGTAGCAACGCGAGAACTTGCGTTGTTCTAATGGATTTTCTCAAATCCTGTGATTGTTTAACCTTTCCATAGTCGATGAACAATGACCATCCTAAAAAACGAACACCTTCACATTTTCTACTGAATTATCTTTGCATTTTTCGGAGTAGGTTCGCCCATTACAGGTTCAAATGATAGATTCAGTTTCAAACAATATTAGGTCTGGAAAATGTATATTCGATATCAGCTCACGCATGCATAAAACTTCAATCGGAATATTACAAATATTATCATTTATCTCTTCAACCATCACTCGTCGTCAATCTAGCTGAAACAATTACTTTTTAAAATAAAATAAGCATCCAAAATGACCGAAATTCAAATGAAAATCTCTTAGAGCTTGAGCTTACGAGGATATATTGAAAAGTTCTTAGCCTACTATAGAACCAAACAAAATTTTAATGTCAAAATATTTTATTACTCAAAATATTCTCCTCTTAATTGGATACATTTATTACACCGAATCTGCAACGTCTCTAGACCTTTCAAAAAAAATGTTTCTTCTTCCTCTGCAAACCAGACGTTCACAGCTTTTATTATCTCCCCATTGGAAGGAAATTTACGACCTTTTAAACTTTTTTTCAGTTGAGGAAAGAAATGTTCCAGTAATTCAAACCCTAAATCATTTGTGTGCAGGGGCGTTGTCTTGCGAAAAGGAAACTCATTTGGATAGCTTTCCGCGTCTTTTTTCTTTAATTGTTTTCCCGAAGAGTTATTTCTCAGTTATTTTTCTATCCTTATCCAAAAAATCAATCATGATTACTCCATGGCAATCCCAAAAAACTGAAGCAGGAAATTTCCCAGCAGATTTCTGACCAGATTGTTGCCATACCATCGATTGTTGCTTTGTTTCTGGATCGTAGAAATGTACCAAGTCACATCCATAGTAATAATTCGGTTTAAGAAGTCTACATCGTTTACAAATCGAGTACAGATCGAACGCGATGCTTCTACCCTAACACGCTTTTGGTCAACACTCAAACATTTGGAGATTCTCCATTTTGCAGCAATTTTTCTCATGTCCAAATTGACGTGAACTATATGATAAACGCGTTCGTATGAAATATTCAGTGCTTCAGATATCCGTTTTAGCCCAATTCAACGGTCTGATAAAATCATGTCATGAGCTGCATCGATATTTTCGGGGACTGACACAGAAACTGGACATCTTCCCGTTCGGTCATCATCTTCAATGGAAAATTTACCTCTTTTGAAGTTGCATTCCAATTTTTCACGGTCGCATACGAAGGACATTGATCACCAACGGTATTAAGCATATCTTCGTAAATCTGCTTACCTCTTAACCCTTTTAAATACAGGTACTTGTTGATGGCTCGATACTCCAATTATTCGATTTTCACAATTTCGGTAGACATCTTTTTTCTTTTAATTTATTGCTACGTAACTCTGGTTTACTTTTTTGACGTCAAACTTTACACTGACACTTCTAATAAGTTATTGTTCGTTGCTATGGTAACGCAATATTTTGTTTATGCATGAAACTGGTCTACGCTAACTAGATATCAATAAATCCGCGTATATTGATAATTGGTGACTTCTTCAGATTAAAGTCGAAAATTTTTCAGATAACCCTTGTAATGTGATTCATTTGTTTGGTATGATTAAAGTTGTTGGGATTTTTATTTATTGGTTCATCGGAAAAAAGTTTTTTTTTATAATTATGGTTTTTGTAGGATGGGTATTGCCACGCTGATGGTTTAAATAAAACGGCATCCATCACTGGATGGGTGAACGTTACAGTTAACGATGTAAATGCACATAGATTAGCAATTTTCAAGGAAGGACCAATAAGCGTCTCCATAGATGCAAGTCAAAAAACGTTCCGTTTCTATTCTAACGGTGTATATTACGACGAAAATTGGTATGTATAAATTACTTGTTTATCAAAACGTACTCAACTTGAACGAAATTGAGGTATCAGTCGCGTTGTATTCATGAATTCATCAAACGACGCAAAAATATGGTTTTATCTCTGTGAAACATTGTCAAACACTCGATGGAAACGTTCACTATTAATAACTGCCAAACAAATACTAAATAACGTGGCATCTCCAATCAGCAATTACTGCCATCTCTAGATCAAGCCAGTTACTTCTGTGACAATCCTCGTATATAAATAGTCAGATGTAAAGAAGAAATTGCAACAAAGCGGCCGTTGAGTGCTTTTCCATTCAGAAAACGGATCTTCTCATACTCTTTTCATCACCATGGCTAAAATTCACGAATTGGTTGATCGCCCACCGTATTCACAAGATCCGGCTCCCAGCGACTTTTTCTTTTTTCTTAACCTCAAAGTTTTTCTTGCAGAGAAGTGTATAGAATTTAAGCGAGATAGTATTAAAAAATATCAATAATTATGAAATAAAATGTCTCGATTCTTTGTGAGATAAACGTAGATAAACTCAAATATCTTACGTAACATTGTATAACCTCACTTCCTCGGCTGGAGATTCTTTTTCAGGAAGTGGTATTCGGCTTTAGTTAAAGTATTTAAATAACTGGTACTCAGATGAGGTGAACAATTAATGTTAAATTGGACGCCACTAGCTTCTTAACGATCGACGTTAAAAATTAATACAAAAAAGATGGAAGATCTGGAAACCCAGTAGTTGGAGTTGCATTGGTTGGTGTCTTTTTTTTTGGAGTATCGTCTTAATCTTTGGTTGAGCTCCCAACCTGGCAAAACTGCGAAAAAAAAAATAGAAAGGAAACGGGATATAGATGAAAATTACTAAAGAAGGAACGAGTAGGTAGAACAGATTTGAATAAAAAGGAGCTTATGCTGTAACATATAATAAAACTGAATTCGTATCTTTTTCAAATAGAACCAGGAATCTGAAGACTGGCATGTTACAACTGACATAACTAAATATCTGAGTAAAATTGTCTCTTGTTATGTTTGCTAAGCAAGAAAGTCGTGAATACAATGTAGATACTACTTCAGCCTAGCATCTAGTTCGTACTATAGTTTTTTTAGTGAAAATTACAAATTTAGTACATACACAGATACAACATTTTTTATCTTTACAATGTTTGTTTCGCGAAAAAAATAACCTTGACCTTAAATGTTGAGCTTTGTTTTCAACGTTAATCTTTATGAATAATTCGATTTTTCATTTTTAGCGCCAACGGTGCGGACGATTTGAACCACGCAGTACTCGCTGTTGGATATGGTACAATGAATGGAGAAGATTATTGGTTGATAAAAAATAGTTGGTCCACTTATTGGGGCAATGATGGGTACATTCTAATGTCTGCCAGAGATAATAACTGCGGAGTTATGACCCAAGCTACATACGTAACAATGTAATGTTAAAAATACGAATAAATAAATTAAACTGTAAAATAAATATGATTGTTTCATTTAATAAATCACTAAGAACTGGTCTACAGAAAGAAAATTAATCAAGCCTCGGCCCTATTAGTGGTGATTCTTATGTAAAATGACATCCTGAATCCAAATACTCAGATTACTGCCGTTTTATTTCATCATCCACTATTTTAAGGGAAGCCCCGCATTTCTATTTTCACCAATTTTTTATAATAATAATAAAGTTATGGATATTTGATTTTGAGGGGTAGAAAGAACTATTTTAACTAGAAGCAATCATAAATAATAAAGATATGTACCATTATTTGGTAATTGCTTTCATTGTATTCCAGTTGAAAATCTCTTCTCCATCTTGGCCATCTGAGCGATATTTTGATAGAACTATTCCCCGAAATTTGCTTCGAAATTTTCAGGGAAGTAGTCCAGGTCGAATCTTTGGAAAGTTGTTTAATTTTGGAACCCACAAAAATTCCTTTCTTGATTACACCTTCCTGAGACGAGAAATTGCCAGAGCTGTGGTTTCTCGTGCGAAAATAGCCATTTGGATCGCCAACCTCCGTAGGGACACGGCGTTGTAAGAAGAAGACGAGAAAGTTTAGTTTCCAAAAATCGAAATCCGTCACCAGTATTTTCAAGTAAATATTTTTCTTCGGTACCAAAGGATCGTGAGCGATCAGGGGTAAAATTTTCTCGCAGATGCCAGCTCCGTTATGTTTGTTTCGGAATCGGCTGCGCCATTCACAAAAGAAGATGAACTGTTCAAAACAATATAGTAGGTACTATAACGAAAAGAGCGATGCAAGTTTAAACTTGTCGTAATTTGCTTCGCGAACTATGCGCTTGTAGTATTGACAGCGCCAACTTCGTGCAGTGAATATGTCTAACCGTTTCTTTATATTAGAATTAATGTTTTCATACATTTGTATAGTTTCTATATACTATATTAACAATGTTGCCATTTACTTTGCTCTAAATTTTATTATCTTCTTTCGGGTTTGTAACAACTGAACCAAGCAAATTACCTCGCAATTTTAAAAACTTTCATGGATTAGTTTGAAATTTTGACAGAACAGAACAAAACTGATTTGATGCCAATGTATGCTTCTACTCCAGTGGTGAATGCCACCCTTACTCGGGGGTGGAATGTGAAATGAAGTTTTTTATTTAACTCAATAATTTCTGAGTTATTCGCGATTGAATATTAAATGAAAACCACGTTTTTTAACATTTTTTCACGAAAAACTTGAAAATTACGCATTTTTAGGAAAAAATTATTCTTATTAAAATTGAAGCTTATAAAAAAACAAAGAAATTACTCGTTCTAAATTAAATTTTTTAAATAATATTCAGCAACTTATAAGTCACTGAAAGCCAATTTTTTCTTTTTCGTAAATTTATGCAGAGGTTTGAGCTGAAATAACGGAAAAACGATCAATTTTTCATAAGAAATTGTAATAATCATCTTTAAAGTACTTTTTTAGACCTTCAAAATGATCTTTTATAAAACTGTCTAGCATGAAAATTAAGCGAATGTCTGTAAATTTGACACCATATGCGTCAAAATTAAAATTAATCGTAGCCCATGTGAAATTATCTTTGTTTAAGCCCTAACAAACGTTCCAAAAGTTTGTATGGTTTGGAACACGTATATTTTGAAAAAAAGTTGTTTAATGTGAAATTTTTTTTTTCGATTAAAAAAAACAACAATCATTTTGTTTGAACATAATGAGCCCTATAACTGCTTCCATTTAGTGATTTGCAATTTTTTTCATTCTGATGGGTGGTTTTTGGTGGTTGCATTATTAAAAATATTGAGGGTCAGATTTTTTAGATTGGAAAAAAAAATTTCCTATTACGATCCAAAATAAAAACAATTCATATTTTTTACCACATTTTTGAATCATCTTTGTATGAGGGGTTATTTTTAAGGGTAGGTGAGCTGTAAAATATCAAAAATTAAAGTCGTGATACAAAACAATCAACATTTATTATACAGTGCTTTTCAGATAAAAGTATCCACCTTTAATAACTTTTGTAATACTGGTATTTAGAAAAAATCCAAAAACATGTCAATTTATGTTGGAAGGGGCAAGCATTATGACATATTTAAACTTACTTGAAAATCCACCCCCTCACCCCCAGTGGCATCCCCTTTATTTTTTTAAATTACTTGTCATATTTTTTATGTAAAATTTGGATACTCCTCTTTGAGCTGATTTCAAAAATGTATAATACTTGTAGGTTAAAGTGGTTAGTTTATGAGATAAACAATTTTTCTTTTAATAGCACAAATTTTACTTATTATTTACTTTCACCTTATTTGCCTGTACTAAAATGGGTTGTACAACAGTTCAAACTCTTTAATCTTTTTAACTGTGCTATTTATTCTACTTAAAAAATCCAAACAACAAAAAACTCTACTTTTTATTAAAGTTTGACATTGTCAACTAGAATTTGTAGTCACTATTGATAGTGTAATTTGATAAATTATTTATTTTGTTTCTCTGAAATGGTTTACTCTTTGCAAGAAAGAATTGAAATTGTAGGTTTATACTACCAAAACAATAATTGTGCAAGAGCTGCTGCTAGAATATTTAACGAATTACATGACGGAAGACATGCAACTCATAAGTATGTAATTCAACTGATGGAGAAATTTACCACAACAGGGTCTGTTTGCAATAAAGTGCATAAGCGAGAGGGACTCGTAAATAACGAAGCAATCCAAGTGGCAATTTTAGGGCAAGTCAGCTTAGAGGCTCAACAACCCCAATCGTTGTCAACAATAAGTAGAGCGATCGGTGTTTCATCTTCTACAGTTTTCCGAGTTCTACATAAATTCAAGTACCACCCATACAAAGTTAAGTTGGTGCACGAGTTGAATGAAGATGATTTTGATCGTTGTCTAGAGTTTTGCGAATCAATGACGCAAATTATCAATAACAATCCACAATTGTTAAACAATATTTGCTTTTCTGATGAATGCTCATGGTCATTAAATGGCTTAGTAAGTAGGCATAATTGTAGATTTTGGGCTGAAAGTGATCCACATATTATGCGTAAATTCCATACACAACATCCCCAAAAGTTAAACGTTTGGTGTGGTGTCCTAGGTGACCACATTGTCGGACCTTTCTTCATCAACGGAAATTTAAATGGTGAATCATATCTTGAGTTACTCAGGGAAGGGGTTGACCCCCGTATTACAACAATAATAGAAAATGATGATAACCTTTCCGAAGATTTACTGGTATTTCAACAAGACGGAGCTCCCCCACACTATGCTATGCCTGTCCGACAATTTTTAAACGAAACATTCCCCGCTCGTTGGATAGGTAGAAGGGGGCAGATGATGGAGTGGCCACCTAGGTCACCGGATTTAACACCCCTAGACTTCTTTTTATGGGGGTATTTAAAAACAAAAGTTTATGCTACCCAACCAGAATCTCTGGATGATTTACGAGAGAGGATAGAAAATGAATGTCGACAATTAAATCCAGCCGTATTAAGCAATGTCAGAGAGGCATTTCAAAATAGATTATACCATTGTATGGAAGTGAATGGTACTCATTTTAAACACTTATTGTAACTTCATAATAAATAGCACAGTTAAAAAGATTAAAGAGTTTGAACTGTTGTACAACCCATTTTAGTACAGGCAAATAAGGTGAAAGTAAATAATAAGTAAAATTTGTGCTCTTAAAAGAAAAATTGTTTATCTCATAAACTAACCACTTTAACCTACAAGTATTATACATTTTTGAAATCAGCTCAAAGAGGAGTATCCAAATTTTACATAAAAAATATGACAAGTAATTTAAAAAAATAAAGGGGATGCTGCTAGGGGTGAGGGGGTGGCTATTCCAGTAAGTTTAAATAAGCCATAATGCTTGCCCCTTCCAACATAAATTGACGTGTTTTTGGATTTTTTCTAAATACCAGTATTACAAAAGTTATTAAAGGTGGATACTTTTATCTGAAAAGCACTGTATTTGAACATAACTATAGCCAATTACCGCTTTAATTCTTTAATTTTCAATTTATTGGAGTCAGGGGTGATTTTCACCTCTTAAAAATAAAAAGCATACTTTGTGACCAAGTCAGGTTTGAAGATGAACTTAAATCCAAATTTTTTTCAAAAAGATCGATCTTTAAAATTGCGAGGTTTCGGTCGATTTTAAGCTTGATTATTATAAAACGGTATCGAGTTTTATCAATTGTACCTTTTTGTGTAAAATCAAACCTTTTTGGTGTAAAATCAAATGTTGTTGAGATTTCGATACCAATCCATATTTTGCATAAAAATGTCCCTATCTCTCTCATATGGAAGGATTTTTTTTTCACACTGTATATGGGCCTTAATGAACCGTTATGATCTTAAATCCGAACTTTCGATATAGTGAACAATCACGAACTATTCTTAAGTGAATAATATTTAATTGTCCAATAATTTTCACCTTTTATTTCTAATAGTTTTAACCTATTTTCAACTAACAAGACGAATTTCAAGCTCTAGTAAATTTCATAATTTAATGAAAACAATGACAATTTTCTTAAATTCATTCGAACCAGTTACAATTTTGAAGTAGAAAAAAACCGTTGTATAAATATGTCTCTAGTAACATTCGTATTTATTTTATTGTTAGCCAATGTAAAAAGTGATATTTTTTTCAATAAAAACGATAATTTTCATAAAAACGACGACGATTTTTCGGTGAGTAATAAACGAGTTTATAGTAGACCATTGAGGATTTTAAAAAGATTAAAACTTGAAAAAATTCCGTCGTCGGATTCAGAAGAAGACTCCAATTTGGATAAAATGAATTTCTATTATCCACAAGTTGAGTTTCTAACAAAAAGATCCAGTTTGGAATCTGAGTACGGAGAAATGATTCCAGGGCATAGCGGATTATCATTCCAGGGACACGTGAGACGTCCTAGAAAATTTTCAAAGCTAAAACAACCCGAACGAAATTTAACGATTTACTATGAACCAATTCCTTATGTAGAAAAAATATCGAAACCTGAAGAAAATGAGTTATCTAAGTACGCCGAAATATCAACCGAAATTTCGGAACAAAGCAAATCGATAAATGATTTATTAAAAAACTATCTCGATAAACTTTATTCGAAAAAATACAGTGATGACAAAAATAGTTCAATAAAAGAAGATTCTCCCGAAACAAAATTGTTTCCGATCAATAGTTTAGGATTAAACGAAAAAAAGGAGAAAATTAACAATATTAAAAAATTATTCAGCTTATTTACAATAGTCCAATTCAATAATACTGAGTGTAATGCCACCGGCGATTCATTATCATATTTGGGATTGTGTTATACTGAAGCAGAATGTACGAAGCTGGGAGGAACTTCAGTGGGAAACTGTGCTAATGGTTATGGAGTTTGTTGTGTATGTAAGTAAAATTGTGATTTAAATTAATTTAAACTTTGGTTAACAGCCTTTTTTCCCAATATTTTATGTGGGTTTCATAATTTTTTTAACAAAGTTGTACCACAAATTTAGAACTTGTTTAAATTGAACAAATTACATGATCAAATAAAAATAACAAGATAAAAAAACAGTCACCGAAGAAAATTATCTATTGGTTTGGTAAAAAAAAATCGAAATTTTCATCTGCTTTCAGAGTTTGCTTCAAATTTTGTTAAAAGAAACAACTCCATTATATAATTTCGAAGTGCACATCGTATATATTTACAAAAGAAAAATATATTTATTTCTCAACGTAATCACCTTTTAGATCCACACTTTTCCTAGCGATGTTCAATAAGTTCGAAAATTTGGATTTATTTCAGTAAAACAATGCCAAACACTCGATGGAAACATCTTCACGACGTTATCTTTGTTCCTTGGTGAGAAGACATCTCGTGCACAGCTTGCTAATGTCCAAATTTTCAGCTAATATACTTATTGAAATGTCTACTATGTGTGCTAGCTCACGCGCTTTCGGTCGACGATCATCCAGTGGATTTACTTCAACATTTCTAGAGTCGTCACCTCATTTGGTCGACAGCTTCGACGCTGGTTCAAACTCATTTAAACTCATCTACCCAATATTTTACTGTTGATAACGAATGATTAATCTCACCCAGAGTAGAATCTAGTCCAGCTTTTATATTAGTTAGGCTAAAGCCATTCAAATAAAAGTGTCATCACTTAACGATAACCGATTTTATCCAAATCAACTGAAAACGTTTACTATTGGTGACTGCCAAAGAAATATTGAGTCTAAGTCAGGCCAGCTACTCTTAGAACCATTCTCGTAATTAAAAGCTACCACAATTTTTTTGTACTTCACTTATATCAACAACAACTCATTATTCGTCATTGGAATCGCTTCCATCGCTGTCAAGCTGTTCCCTATCGTCGCTTTCTTAATCTCCGCCGTTATTTTTAATAGTTCTATCTATCTTATAGAGATTTTTGGAGAAAAACAGGATGTTAAGACAGACCTACCTCAGATTAGTGTACTAGGTCCTTTACTCTACTTATTGTATACCAAATTTGCTCAAGAAACGGCAACTTTGAACATTGGAAAAGACCACGAAGAAGTTATTATGAAGTAACAAATATCCACATACGTAATTAACACCTGGACTGATAGATGGCGAATCAAGCTAAAGGAAAACAAGTTTGCTCATGTTAACTTTACGAACTTTACTAACAATATCAAGTATTTGGGATCGACACTTGACACTGACACAGTTTGGTCGTAGCTCAAGGTAAAAGCCTTCTCTACAAATATGGAGAGAGTGAAAAAACTCTCGGTCATCTACAAGGTTTATAGAATCACAAACGTGATCTAAAAGTCAACTTTGAACATTGGAAAAGACCACGAAGAAGCTATTATGAACTAACAAATATCCACAGACTTGATTAACACCTGGACTGATGATGTCGTGTCAAATTGGATGAAAACAAATTTTATTACATAGATTTGTCGTATCTTAAGGAACAAGTCAAAACTGTAGAGGGATTTCATCATAATTTCATCATTACTTTATACCAAGATCGATTATTCGTTCATAATTTTGAAACAAAAATATTTGAAAAACGGTACACAGTATCAAGTACCTTTTTATAAACAAATAAATGATGTTCAAGCACAAAGCTTTTGATTAATTATTTTTTATTTACTACTTTGTGCGAACCATTTAACTAGCGCCTTCTATGTATCAATGTATCAATTTCCAAAATAAGTATAAAAGTTCGTTACGATTTTGTCTCTAATTTCGACAAAATCGTGAAAATTATGAATAAAAACTTTTCAATTCCGATTTATTTTCAGTTTAGAAAAGGAATCACCTTTTTTAAGCACCCTATATAGCGACTATGTATTCGGAAGAAATCAACTCTGTGAGATTTCTATTAATATAGAGGAAAATTTTTTAAAGCATCTACTTTTCCAATGATCCAATCTATATTTACTTTCAGTCAAAGGATCCTGCGGGGAATCAGCTAAGCAAAACTGTAGTTATTTTGAGAGTCCGAATTATCCAGATTATTATCCAGCTGGAGGAGATGTGATTATACCTTCGACGGTAGCACCTCCAGACACGACTGAAAATCCTTCACCTACACCGGATCCCAGATTGTATTGGAGCTTTGTAAGTTACAATAAAGCTCGACAAAGTGACGATCCAACTTTATCATGTATCTTCAGCGTATACAAATTAAATGATAATATAAGAAAAATGAAGATTGATTTTTTGGATTTGGAGGTAAGTACTAAATGAAAATTTTTAGGAAAGTGAGAGAATTTAACGCGTGACAATTTATAAAACCTCCAGTAGATCCTTATGGAAGGTGTAGCTCCAAATTCAGAAACGATTGATAATACAAGCATCATTCACCTTCAATCGATACAGTAAGAAAATTAGCTGCTGCATTTGAATAATTTTTGAAATAATGAGCACACAAAGTTTGATAATGAATGTTCAAAATTAAAATCTCTTCATCATATTGTAATAGATTTGGAGAATACCTGAAGTCAGAAGAGCTAGCTGGGCAACGAAACGGATTCTGATTGGCAGCCCATCTCTTATCAAATATGTCGTAAATATGCTTAGCACTACGTCCAAATTATGAGGACATGACCTTGCCTGCAGATGGAACTGTCTTTGCCTTCTTTAGAGCCTGTTCTCTTTTCTCAGTCCATTCTTTTGTTATAATCAGCTACCTCCAGCTCTAGCTCTGGCTAGTTACTTCTGGAACCATCCTCGTTGGACATTGTACTCAAATTGTACCTAACATTTCATGTAGAATTCGAAAATGAAAAACATCAAAACTGTATCCGTCATTACTTTTAATCAAAACTTTATAATGCAAATAACTGGACAGCTATTCCTGATTAATCAGCCGATTTTTTATGTTTATAGGTGCACGTGTTCTTTAGTGAAACTTTGACTTCCTACCTGGTTCATTAGAGAACTTTTTGGAAACTATAACACGGATTCAGGAAGATCATTTATTAATTGATTGCGGATCCTCACCTAGAACGAGATTTAGATCACAGTTTCCAAACGTCTCGATCAATTTTCGGTGAAAATTTCAAATCTAAAACGTGATCTACAAGAAATCGGCATAAGTCTGGCAACGCTGTCAAAAAAGATTTTTTTTGTTACATCGTATCTGCGGATTACGAAACTATGTTTACCAAATTTCAACAACAATTTCCTAACTCGCAGCTACCACATTGATCAAGAGTGTGAAATAAGTATCAGAAACTCTTAAAAACGGGCTCTGTTGTCGACGCGGTGCGTTCTGGACCCCCAGTATCTTTAATAACTAACGAAAATATGGGAGTGGCTGGGGTTAGTTGAGCAGCTGAACCAATCTGCAGCATATAGTTGTCGGATGGAGCAGCCTGCAAGCTAAACTGTATAACTGCGTGTACTGGAACGACCAGAATTTACATTGAAGAAGATTTAAGCCCGAAGATTTAAGCAGGCAAATGGACGACGACTTAATACTCGCGAATATCCGTCCTTTTTGCAGGATAGAGCTTAGCCTCAATACGCAATATGTTGTGCGGGAGTACCTTAATATTCATTTTGGAGAATAGATTCGTTGACTGGCCCACACGGTCATGACCTGACACTGTATGATTTCTTCCAATGGGGTCTTTTCAGGAATCGCATTTTCGCGATCTCGGAACTGCAATTGCAGGAGAATTTGTAAATTCTTCACCAACAGCTTGACAAACTTCGTCGGATTGCCTTTCCGTACAACAATGAACGTGATCCGGGTTAGTTTCCGAATATTCAGATCATGATCTGATTAACCCTATCATAGTTTCAGGAAAGTTCTCAAGAATACATTTTTTTTAAATTTGCAGTTTTACGGTCGAAAATCTTTGATACTTCTCATAGTCCTTCAAGTAAAAATAGTGTTAAAAAGATCGATAGAAATTGTATGTCTTTGAAGTAATTCCCTCAACAAATATGTACCAAATCAAAAGTTTGTTTTTTCACTTATACTTACACGGAAAAAGTTTCATTCTCATTGATATTCTAAGGCGGAGAAATAAGACTTTCAATAGCAATTTGCGTCAGTTCGATAAAGTCACACGCTCAATATTCCTATTTCATAGATAAAGATAGTCACACGTCATTTGTACTCAACATATGAATTATTGATGTGACACAAAATTCGAAATTACATTATTCACCAAAAACATTACATTCACTTATACGTAGAACTTATTTCATCACGAACTGACCTAACTGTTTATTATATTTCCAACAGTTTTTACGTCTGCTTGAATATTTCTTGAATAAAAATTACCAATCATACTACTAAATATTCTGGAATTTGGTTATGAAGACACATTAATTTATTTATTTATATAATACCTTATATATTTATTGATTCACATATTGAAAAACCAACATGAGAGACCCAATGTTTCTAAATGATATTAATATGGTTAACACAGGAGTTCAAAGTAAGAAATCAAGGTTTCTAAAGTCTCGTCCAAAGTTTAAGTCTAGAGTTTTTCAGTACGAAACCCCAAGGTTTCTAAAATCTCTACCAAGAATGATATTAATTTGTTTACCAAAGTTTAAGTCTAGAGTTTCTCAGTACGAAACCCCAAAGTTTTCTAAAGTCTCTACCAAGAATGATATTAATTTGTTTACCAAAGTTTAAGTCTAGAGTTTCTCAGTACGAAACCCCAAGGTTTCTAAAGTCTCTACCAAGAATGATATTCATATGGTTAACAAATGTTAAGCCTAGAGTTTCTCAGTACGAAACCCCAAGGTTTCTAAAGTCTCTACCAAGAATGATATTAATTTGTTTACCAAAGTTTAAATCTAGAGTTTCTCAGTACAAAATCCCAAGGTTTCTAAAGTCTTCACCAATGATGATATTAATTTGTTTATCAAAGTTTAAGTCTAGAGTTTCTCAGTACGAAACCCCAAAGTTTCCAAAGTCTCTATCAAGAATGATATTCGTATGGTTAACAAACGCTGAGCCTAGAGTTTCTCAGTATGAAGCCCAGGTTTCTAAATTCTCTACCAAGATTGATATTAATTTGTTTACCAAAGTTTAAATCTAGAGTTTCTCAGTTCGAAATCCCAAGGTTTCTAAAGTCTTCACCCATGATGATATTAATATGCTCAACAAAGTTTAATTTACTATCAATTCTAAGACGAAGATCTTTGATTATCGCAGACTTTTTAAACGCAGTGTGCGATAATTAAAAATGCTGAGTTTTCCACTGAAAAATAAGGTTTTGAATTTTGAAATGTTAAGTGATGAAAACTGATGAATTACAACAAGGAAATTTATAGTTACTTTCGATATTAGCAATCGAACACTTACGGAATCAAATTCGCAGTGTTCGAAGTGATAACTGCGTATTATAGTGATACTACAAAAGGATCCTGCTACAAAGGAAATTATGCAAGATATCAATCAATACATGACACTTCGTTTTCGCATAGTTTTAATGATATATTTGATTCGAGATAAACGGTTCTTGTTTTCAGTTGGCAGGGCCTACGGATGGAACATGTGAAACGGAAAGACTAGTGATTACGGGACAGAGTGCCAACAGTATCGTACCTCCAATATGTGGTTACAATACAGGACAATCCAGTGAGTATATTCATTGAAATGAGTATTCTTAGCTTATTGTACAATCAAGTTTTAACCTAAATTTAAAGAGCCTTCACATCTGCATCATTAGCACCAAAGTTTCGGAGATATAGTGAAGCTAAAGTAAAAACAAACTGGACTGCATTTCTTTACAAAAGCAACATTGAGTGCTCGCGTAGACCAGCGAAGATCCTCCGTGTATGAAGAAGAAGATCAAGACAAGGATCCCTCATATCTGCATTACCCAATAATTTGTCTTCTGATGAGATATTCAATAAAGTTTTAAAGAACGCTACAGAGGCTTGTGGACGCCTAACCTGCTAGAACTACCTATCAAAAAAGATTAAAAATATGTTAATTACTTTAAATAATAATTTTCAGTTTATGTGGATGTTTCTCAATCAACCGGTCCTCTCAAATTGATGATTTTGGCCAGTATGCAGTATAGGAAAAGGTTTAGAATTATGATTTGTCAGTATTCAGATTTATCTTCTTTCGATAATTGTCTGCAAGCGTACACAGGCGTTACTGGTACTATCTCATCGTTTAATTATGACCAAGCCAGTATGTTCAACAGAAGCGTTCCTGGATATTTTGTAAGTTCCAATTATATTCGTTATAATTTATTCAACAATGACAATATCCACGAAGTCGTGGTGAATAATTTTCTAAAAATGGAAAACTAACCATTTATAGCGTCTCAAATATTCTTTTGGGGTTTTCACATCGCGACTACAGTTGTAGTCATGGAGAGAACGTCTTTAATGACATCAGTACTACCGCTGACGAAGATCCATCTCCAGAGATGGATCGAGGTTAGCGTTAAAAGAAGTGACAAAAATTTCAAAACTCAAAACAACAAAAATTGCAGATTCTTATATCTGTTTCATCATTTTATACGGCAAGTGTTTTCAGTACTTGGTTTTGACGCACCACCTAATGTCTTTGATGTGAATTAGTTGAACATGCACTTCACTAAATAATTTAGTGACTTATAAATTGTAACATAACTTCTTTTTTTCTGTTTTGCATCACACCAACAATTACAAATTACAAAATTGATACGCATTTCGATAACTGTTTAACAGTCTCTAAAGACGATAACTTAATTATCGAAACGCCAGACAGACAATGTAATTGTGAGTGTTAGTGTAAACAGTGTATTTGGTATGAATATCATTAAAGCTTCAATAAATACCAAATTAGTAATCAAGATTATAAATTAGAGATTTTCGTATGTTTGAAATTCACTTTTTCGAAGTGAATACGTTAAAAAATACAGATAATTATAGAAAAGAATGTTTTGTTTCTTTAAGTTAAGTCGAAAATTTTGCAAACAACTTATATGGTCCTACTTTGATTTTTCTGTTCTTTCCAGAATAACTTGAATTATGCTATTTGCATACAGAAAGAAGCTGGTTACTGCTCAATCACTTACACGAACGAAAACAATGGAGTTGAATATCCATTTTCTTTAGCGAATTTTGTGAGTAAGTAAAAGTAAAACAGTCATTATATCATCATAACAAATTGGTATGAAAAAAATTCATTTAAAGTTGTGAAAATAACGATAGAAAATTCATCTTGGTTGGGTCCAAAAATGGAATTGAATAAATGATTTTCTATGACGTGGATGTGGTTTAAGCCAACAACAGTGTGCTAGATCAACTTGCCTCGACTTTTGGTGATGAAGCAGCATCTTGAGAGACTGTGTTTCGGTTTTTGTGCCAAAAATCATCAATGCAGGCAAACTGATTTTGCAAGATTGTCATCTGACATACCGTGAGATTGATGCATCCTTGGGCATTAAATCCACATCGATATATTCAATTTGTCAATCTCTCAAAAAAATCTCGTGTCGATTGGTGCAGAGAAATCTTGGGAAAATATTAAATCGCGGTGCTTCAAAAGAGTCTATATGATCGTCATAGACGACGAATCATGGATCTACTAGAGCATTCCATTAGTGCAACATAGAATGGTCAATTCTGGATAGTACATCAGCCAGAAGTGTTCCGAAAAAATCGCAGAAGACGACCAATTCTGTACTACGACAAAGCGAGCTCTCACACATCAGTTCAAACAAAAAAAAAACAAAAACGTTTTTGAACAGTGAAAACATCAAATTGATGGATCATACTCCTTACAGTCCTCTTTTGGCACCCAATGATTTGATTAGGTTAGGTTGAGTATTGATCTTAATTGAGATATTTTGAGAAACAATGAAGCTCCAATATTTGTCTATTGCAAAACGAGCCTTAAATTGTAAGCGCAATTTCTACATAGTATCTAGTAGATCCCTACTATGAATATTTTGTTGCAGATGGTGTTTCTACAGTACCCTCAGGTGTTGCAGGAATTGATGTTATCGACTGTCCCGATGATTACATAGTTATCGATGGGGTACGTTTATGCGGCTACAAATTTAACGACGGATCAACTATTTCGAATTTATCTATAAATTCAGTTGTTACAGGTAAATTCTAACGAAAAAAATATAGAATACTTATTACCATCGAAAACATGCTCTCAAATGACATCTTATCGACAACTATATAATTTATAAACCGTTTATGGAACTCCATTGTGGTATAAATATTCCTATGACCGATCAATCATTGGTCAGCTGAGCTTGGGCGAATTAACCATCAGAATTGCGTGCACTGGTCATAGGGGAACCCTTAGCTAACTCAACTAGATGTGATAAGATGATGTGATTTTTTTAAATGATGAGTTTGGCGATTGAATATTAAGGAGAGGTAGAATTTAGTAGTCCGAGAGGTCGCCAGATTTAACGCCGTGTGATTTTGCCTTGCGGGAGTACTTGAAGACAAAAGACATTCAATATTTTCAACTAGATGTTCGTGATTTTTTTAAATGAGTTTGTCGATTGAATATTGAGTCACCATATTCAACATACAATATTTTCTATGGAAAAACCTTATATTTGATGTGAGTTCCGAATCATAAATGGAAAATTAGACCAACTTTTCATGTATGTAGGTTTTGCCCTTTTTAAGATATTCATATTTGAGGAAATGCAGAGTTGGCCTGGAAGTTAAATCCATTCAGTTCAGACAGATGAAGTTTACTACAGTGGTTTAGATTATCTTGAAATATCAATTGTGTTTTTTATTTTAAAACAGAGCGTTCAAATATTGATAGGCACTTTGGCCAAACAACAAGTTTCGAAACGATGCTGGCCAGATTTCTTGTTACCATCAATGAAGATCATCGATGAATTTTTGATGTTGAGGTGAGTAATTGAGAATCGGAACGCAAGCTCCAGAAAAATTGCCAGACAGGTATACAAAAGTCAATGCAATATTTTTTGGATTCTTAGAAAGGAAAAGTTCCTCCTTGAAGTTGGTTTTTCATCCTTAGCCCATTTAGATGGGGACAATCAATGTATTCTTTGTGTTGGGTTTAGTTGAGAATCCGAAAATAAGCACCAGAAAAATACCAGGCCAAAAATCAATTCAGTGTTACCTGTATCTACAAATACTTTTTTTTTCATTCTTCTTTAGCACAAACACTAATTTTTTTATTCTTAGATACCAGACAAACTATGATAGCTATTTATGTTAACACAGAGGAGGTTACGACGTTATTTTCCATTGCTTCAGAAATTACTCAGTAATATTTAAAACTTTTTCTTTATATCTTGAAAACGACACTTTTCTAGCTGGTTTGTAAACTTGCGAACATGCACACAAAATATTCAAGGCAATTTTTTAATCTTTTAGCATTACCAAAAACATCTGCTAGATAAAACTATAGTATGCATTGACTACAGATTTGTTTACAGATAACAGTGCAGGTCCTATTGTGATTTCAGTCAGGACAAATGAAGCAGATGTTGGATACGGATTCCGTTTATTCTATACCCAGAATCGATGCTGATAGAAATATCGACAATCGCTGTCACAACAAAAGTAGTTAGTTTTTGGATTGATAAATCTCAATGAAAATTCTTGAATGTTAAATAAAAAATGTAAAAGTTGTGTCTCAAAAATACATTAAATCATGATTTTCTGGAATAATCATTGTACTCTCTTTTTCAATCATCACATTTTTCTAAACTCTTGTTCTTTGTGAGAAATAAATTATTTGTTATAATTATGTTGTGTATAATTGCTATACCTTAAATACAAATTTTTACATGAATCTGTTATTGCATATGGAGCAGGACACCATGTGCCTATTGGGGAAGGATGAGGAGGATCTGCGAAAATGTAGAAAAAGATCCCAAGAAAGACTTGAAAGGTTTGGATATATACGTAGATAAGATCCGAAAGTCCTGAAGGTAACAGAGTGGAAGTCAGCCAAGAAGTCGACAGGTTGGAGAATTGGAGAGAAACCGAAGAAATGATTCACTGCGAAAGATGAATTTTTTTGTTAATTTTATATCTATTTCTATAAAATTTTTTTAAAATGTGGATTATATCCTCGATTCTCATAAATACTAGTCAAATTTTTTTAAATCTATACGAGTGGTGAAAGAGTTGAAATTTAACGATTTTTGAAAACCCTCCAATTTTTATTTGTTAATTTTTTGTTATTATTTTATTTCTATTAATAAAATGTATCAAAAATGTGAATAAGATCGTGAATTTCGTATTAAATACGAAGGGAGAAAAAATTGTACTTAAATGATCGTTAAGACTCCCCAACTCCTTCTTGATTTTTTTTTTCATTTTTTCCTATTTCAATTGTTAAAATTTATAAAAATATATAAATTATATCGTGAATTTCCATAATCAGTACTCAAAATTTCTATTAAATTAATACGAGGGAAGAAAAAATTGTACTAAATTGATCGTTAAGCCCCCTCAACTTCTTCTTGATTTTTTTTCATATTTTCGTATTTAAATTGATGAAATTCATAAAAATATATAAATTAGATAGTGAATTTTCATAATCAGTACTCAAAATATCTGTTAAATTAATAAGAGGGGAGAAAAAATTGTACTAAAATGATCGTTAAGACCCCTCAACTTCTTCTTGATTTTTTTTTCATATTTTTCTATTTAAACTGTTGAAATTTAGAAAAATATATAAATTTGATCGTGAATTTTCAAAATTAGTACTCAAAATTTCCATTAAATTTATACGATAGATGAAAAAAATGTACTTAATAGATTTCTAAAACATCCCAACTTCTTATTGTATTTTTAATGTTATTTCTGAATTCACATTAATGAAATTTTTGCGTAGTATGATTAAAATCATTAATTCTCATAATTCGAACCCAAAATTCGTGTCAATACTATACGAGGGGAATAAAAAATTAAAAGAGCGTATCCTTAAAATCTCCAATTTAGTAATACGTTTTTGTCCTAAATGCATAAAAATTTTCCGGAATTCAAAATTCCACTATAGCCAATAGAAAATTGACTCGAATTATATTCGAAGGACAAAAAAAGTATTAATTAACTCGTTTCACTACGCCTACATTCCTTTTCTGTTTTTTATTGATGGAATTTCGTTTTCGGTCTAAATCAACTCAACCTCTCATCAATTTAGCGAAAAGTACATCGACACTCGATTTCCTAATATCTTTTTATTCTCGTTATTCGAAAAAAAAAACTGCGCGCCATATATGTTTCCTAGCAAAGTGATCTGTTGAACTGAACTCCATTCACGTATAAAAAGTAAACCACCGAAATTCATTTTATTACATCGAAGTGTGTTGAATTATTATCAAACATTCGCTTATCCAGCTTCTAATTCCGCTAAATGTTTACACAAACTCATACGGGATGTTAACAAAAAGTAGAGGCCTCAATGTGCCTATTCCTTAGAATTTCAACGAGGAGATGAAAAGGTGGAACAAAAAAATTACAAAATGATTAAAATAGAAAATAAAAATAACACTATTGACACTAACACAATCACTGCTGCTATTGAGCTAACTGGTGGGCTAGTCGTGGACTTATTGGCGCGCGTGGTAAGTATATTATTGACGAGAGGGGTGTTAAATGTGTAAATATTAGCTCCGCTAGTGGTTTTTGAAGTTTTATATTGTTGTTATTGGAGCGAATTGGATTTAGAAGGCGTTTCCAATTTGCCAGTAATATCTGGCGCTTCTCTATTCCGATATCTTCTCGAATAATCCCGGACTTTAAGGAGCGGAATTGGGCGATGGTTTTGGTTCTATTGAAATCGATTCTGTCTTTGGTATCGACACGTTTTTGGACAAGTATGCAGGAAATATCGGAATTAGTGACAGACAACAAGTTTTCTTTGACTCCCGTTCTTATATGGGCCAAATAAATCACCGTATTTCCGTCAGAGCTGAGGAACACTTGTTGTCTGTCAATAATTCCTATATTTTGTACTTTAACTGAGGCCGAATACCACTTTATGAGATAGAGTTTCCTGCCGAAGAAATTGAGTTTATAAAACATATAATATTGACGTTTCGACTACATTCTATCTTCATTCAAAATAATGAGGTAAAAGTTATTGAATAAATGAAATTATTGTTATTTTTCTTGTTTTAGTTTTCATGGAAAAAAATGGTTAGTTGTGAAAAACGCGTGCCTCGAAATAGTGTCTTATAAATTTTGTTGACTAAATAACTATTTTTAATTTACGAAGTAATTTTTCAAAAGCTTCATACTCTACATACTGAATACACCAACACTCACGATTACACTTTCTGACGCCCGTTTCGATAACCAAGTTATCGTCTTCAGAGACTGAAGGTAAACCAAAAAATTTTTCGTACCAATAAACCTTCTCTTTTGAAAATTAATTCCAGTGGGAAAAATCGTCTATATTTCAAATGAGCTATGTGATCTTTAAGCCGAACAATAACGGATCTCCTTGTCTGTCCAATATATTTTCCGCACACAATTATCACAGCTAATTTCTTTTACCAATTTGGTATTTCATGCTTAGAATTGTTACATGTCAAGTATTTCAGCGAATAAATAAATTATGATTCGCGAACGTATAAAATCCGTTTATCTATTAATCAACTATTGGTTTTAAGAGATTCCTATGATAATACATTTAACGACATTAAATGATCGCTTTAAGCTAACAAGATAATAGAAAAATATAGGTTAAAATTGATTTTAACCTCTGTATATATTTGTGGTTTCTATGGCTATCCTTTATTAAATATTAAACTCGCCGGATGGTATTAAACTTCTGAACAGATATTCAATTGTTTTGTACAAGCACATCAACTTCGCATTTCCTTCTAAAAAATTATATAAAGGAGTTCGGGAGTTTCCGTTTATTCAATTATAGTTTCTATGGGAACATTTTTAATTGAAAGTGTTTTTAATATTATTGTGATTATATTGGTTAATTAAAAATTTATTGATTAGGAACACGTTAACTTTATTTTAATGTTAAACACCATCGATAGTGGGTGATTTGTTATACACGTGAGTATTTATTAACACTCTGATATTTGTAGTTAGATGACGAAAACCGATACGTCGGAATCTCACCATTATGAGATTTTTATACCTTTTGACTCAGTTTATTTTTTGCTTCATAAGATGGCAAAAGAGAATGGTCTTGGTCTTGGTCTTTGTCTTGTAGCAATGCAAGACCAGCTAAAGGCTCACAAGACCAAGACCAAGACCAAATGTACAAGACCAAGACCAATAACTAGATGTGCAAGACTTTTGCAGTCTTGCTTCATTTTCATTTAATTCAATAATGTTCCAAATTAACTCTTACAAAATGAGTATTTCCACTTCAGAATATTATAGAAGCAATTTGAATTTTGAATAAGTTTAGCTAATTTAAATAAAAATATGTTATTGCACCAAAACATCCGCTGTTTCAGCTGGATTTTACAGTTAGGATGATACATGGATCTAACATCCATTCTTCCTTTGACCTGTGTACAAAAACTCTTTGCTTAGACCCATCATTCTTGACACATCATTCCATAAAACTCTCTCCCAGTTTTCATACAATCAATTTTGATGTTGTTAAGTTCAATGCAACCTATTAATTTTAATTTGACTTCTTAAAAGAGGTTTCATCACAACCCTTCTTCCTAAAAGACCAGATTCTCTCAATCTTTTTTTCACTGTAGAAGTACTCGAAGGCAAATTACTAGATTCATTGATCTGAGCTGTTATCTCTAGGCACGTTTACTAAGCGTGTTTACTATAGCTAAAGTTCCTGGTGGCTGCATATTTTTTCGTTTCGTATACGAACTGCACAATAAGATGTTTTAGTGCACGTTCTTGCGTGTTAAAGGTCTAACTGGTCCTTAACTACAATTGAGTACTAAATAAATATGCATGTGTAAAAGAATAAATACTCCAAAAAGATCAAAACTTAGACGTTTGATGATTTTCCAGCATTATCTCTAGAAAAATGTATTCGGTTTTGTAGGGAATTTCATAAACTACAAAACCATGAGAGTTGAAATCCTTCTAGGCTCTTTTCTTCAGAGAATTTTGATGTTAAAGGGTAAAAAAGACTCTCCCTTAGTATTGAAATCATTATTTTAAACGGTCATATCTCGTTTAATTTTCAAGTTACGTGAGTTTAAAACAAGCAAAATGTTCAGTAAAATAAAAATTTGAATTACAAAAATATTCTTTCATTGATCTAATAGTTTTTGAGATATTTTGAAAAAATAACGTTTTTTTTTTAAATCGAAAAAAAAATTTCACATTAAACAACTTTTTTTCAAAATATACGTGTTCCAAACCATTCAAACTTTTGGAACGTGTTGTTAGGACTTAAACAAAGATAATTTCACATGGGCTACGATTAATTTTAATTTTGCCGCACATGGTGTCAAATTTGCCGACATTTTTTTTTTTTTTTAATTTGAGTTACTTTACTTATTTTAGTCATAACTCGCTTAATTTTCATGCTAGACGATTTTATAAAAGCTCATTCTAAAGACCTGAAAAAGTACTTTAAAAATGATTATTACAATTTTTTATGAAAAATAGATCGTTTTTCAGTTATTTGAGCTCAAACCTCTGCATAAATTTACGAAAAAGAAAAAATTGTATAAAAATAAGTCACCTGAATATTATTTAAAAAATTTAATTTAGAACGAGTAATTTATTTGTTTTTTTATAAGCTTCATTTTTGATAAAATTTTTTTCCAAAAAATGCGTAATTTTCGAGTTTTTCCTGAAAAAATGTTGAAAAACGTTTTTTTTTTAATTTTCAATCGCGAATAACTCAGAAATTATTGAGTTAAATAAAAATCTTTATCTAACATTTTCTTTAAAAAATTCAATTCTCTATCGAATCCTGAAGTTAATTTGAAATTTCCACCCCCGAGTAAGGGTGGCATCCACCCCTGGGGCGGAATGGGCACCAAATCAGGTTTGTTATTTGCATCATTTTGGATCTTCAAATAACGGAAACTTGTCGATATCATATCTTTCTTTTTTAACGTTTATATTTATTTTATTTCATTTCAGTTGTGGTTTCTTTCAAATAATTTGAATACACTCATGGTTTTTTCATATATCAATTCGGAACGGCATAAAATGGAACAGCAGAATGGGAAAGAATCTAATTCGCTTTCTATTGAATCTGAAAGAATTGGATCGGCTGGTAAGTTTTTAATAACATTTATTTAACAAAAAAACATAGTCGAATCAGGATATTTATCAAAAGAAAAAGTTTATATCTCCCTGTAACTATAGTAATAAAATATAAAACGAGGATTTTTAATCTTAAAATGCACTAAAGTGATGTTGAATTCTATCTTCCAGTTTTCTTTACGATACGATTAAACTGAGTAATCCAAAGGGTTAAAATCACATCGCCGATGAGGCTTATAAATCGGAGCTTCTACACCTTTACCAAGAAATCGATTTGAAAGTTGGTTACTCAACCAATTACCATACTTTTTGTCAAAATGTGGGAGCACCAAATCATGCATAATAAGTACAGATCTTCGCTCATTTAATATCAAATCTTCTAATAACTCAAATGAGTAATTTTTTACAAAATTCATACTACCATTTCAATTTTCATGTAGAATGTAATAACCTATTAGTTTCTTGAATGAAGTTTCAGTAACCTCTAATTAGTGTTGATGATTAATACATTTATATTTGATAAAGAACCGATGCCAAGACCTTACTTGCAAATGGAACGGTCTTTGCCTTCTTTGGAGCCGGTTCTCCTTTTTCAGTCCATTGTTTTGATTGTTATTCTATTTCGAGTGTGAAGTGATGGACCTACCTTTCATCCATGGTTATGAAACGGCTTTAACTCTGTGAAACATTGCAACGATGCTATCTTTGTTCCTTGGTGAGCAGACATCTTGCGCACATCTTTCTGATGACCAAATTTTTAGCTAATATACTTTTTGAAATGTCTACTAGGTCTGCTAGCTCGCGCACTTTCAGTCGACCATCACCCAGAACCGCTTTAACATTTCTGGCGTAGTAACCTCATTTGGTTACAAATTCCTAAAAACGTTTACCATTGATGGCTGCCAAACAACTACTAAGCAACGTAGTGTCTTCAAACTTGAAACATATACTGCATAGATTGTTTACTTTCTTATATAGTAGTATTTTCCAAGCAACCATCGTGATATCTAGGTTAGGCCAGGTATTTCTGGGACCTTCCTCGTTTACTAAAATCCCATTGTCATGCTCTATATAGCTTCATTCTCTTCTGATTTTTATAAAGGAGAATACCTGAAAATGCATTTGGTTTTCAAGCTTAGTCAACGTGTGGTTTGTTTTATGTGACTTCACATTTCCGTGTTGGCAAAATAATCAAAGCAGAACCCTCCCGCCTCCGTATAGTGCTTACCCAATACTTGAATGGACCCTTAGCGAAATTTTAAAATCATACTCATATAGTTATTAAGTTAATTAATTCAGGCAATATTATTAAATGTCTCACCAATTTTTATTATTAAATTGAGTCGATTCCGTAAACTTTCAACGACTGGCCTTGCGATTTATTTATAGTTATCGTAAAGGCAAGACGTACCGGAAATTGTGAACGTTTAAAATCGAATGGTAAATCCGTTGGAATAAAGACATCCTCTCCTTTGTATTTTCCCTTTATGATTGGCGTTATTCATCACCTTTTTCACAGCCAGCCCATTGTACAATCGAGGTTGACTTTTAACTGCAAACTGTGAGGTGGTAATCCAGCTAATTCCAATGAATTTAAAAACTTTTCATAATAGACGAGAAAGTATGAGAGATTTGAGGTCAATAAGTTGATTGAGAGTTAATTCCAAGTCGATTTCGTAAATTCCCAATGGCTGGCCTTGCGATTTATTTATGGTTATCGTAAAGGCAAGACGTACCGGAAATTGTAAACATTTAAAATCGATTGGTAAATCCGTTGGAATAAAGACATCCTCTCCTTTGTATTTTCCCTTTATGATTGACGTTGTTCATCACCTTTTTCACAGCCAGTCCATTGACTTTTAACTGCAAACTATGAGGTGGTAATTGCAATTAATCTAAAAACTTCTCATAATAGTCGAGAAACTATGAAAAATTTGAAGTTGATTGAAAGTTTGATTAGAAAAAACACACTAATATGGTGTATTGATTAAAGTGTGGTGATGTTTTTAGGAAGTTCCAGGCGTTCCAGTCGCGAAAACGGTGATAATTCGAATGGTTCTCAAAGCACACTTCAAGA
Source organism: Diorhabda sublineata (assembly GCF_026230105.1). NCBI lineage: Eukaryota > Metazoa > Arthropoda > Insecta > Coleoptera > Chrysomelidae > Diorhabda > Diorhabda sublineata. The sequence goes on from NC_079479.1 coordinate 9,567,177, forward strand.
AAGAGAATCAACACCTAAAACAACTAATAACTTATATGCACCAACCGCTAAATTCAGATCACAATCTCTATTCAATATAAATAAATTCCATAAAACTATATCTATGTTCGACGAAACTCATTTGAATGGAATCGAAGAAAACCCCAGAGAGAAAAGTTATAGAAGAGGATCTTTGCCAACAGATCAAGTGAGTAAGAGAATTCCTCAATATACCGTGCGGATATTAAGTCCTACCGACCCTTCGAATCTCAGTTATTTAAGATAAAGATGAAAAATCCTCGAACCAGTCAATTTTTATTTTAATCAAGGTGTCTAATGACATATAAAACATTGTTAGCGTTTTTACCATCTACCGTTGACAGCTACACACTCAGATTTTTTAAATAGTCGTGCGATACTTCGATGGAAAGGGTTTTTTGTTTTGTTTTATGGTAAGTAGATGAACAACGATGACACGCGACGTATAATTGTTCATGCGTAAAACAAGAAAACTCCAAGTTAATTCCGTAAACTTCCAACGACTGGCCTTGCGATTTATTTATGGTGATTGTAAAGGCCATACGTATTGGAAATGACGACATCCTTTCTTTATGATTTGCGAATTTATTTTCAATCTATTTTCGTATTCACAAGTACCTTTTGGGTTAAAAAAATAATGAGTTGAATAAATATTATATACAAGTGAGAACAGTTAAGTCAATATCAGCTCAATTCCAATTAAATCAATTAGTTGTAAAAGGAAAGTTATGATTATAAAATTATCCCACAATTATGAACCTTTTTACATTGAAATAATATATTTCATCAACCACTCTACCCTCATTTGAAGTGGAAAATTTGAAGTTTCACTGATCAACACATTCTTGTTAACATATTCTTATAATGCTAATTCTTTCTCAATCAGAACTGAACAAAAAAGAACATGAATTGGTAGTCAAGAGGAAGATCTAACCTCAAAAAAAGATCATATGAAACTAATAACGATGCAAGAGACGACAATATTAAAAACAGTTTCAAAATACGGAGGTGTACAATTAACTGAAAGAATATGACAGCTTTTGACAGAGGTATGACGAAAAGAGAAAATTACGAAGGAGGACTGCAACTAAAGTCTTGCCAAAATACTTAGGGATTAGACAAATATCAAATATAAAGATGAGTACCAAGGAGGCTATGAAGCAGAAATATCGACCATAGATTACAGAAAGACCTACGATGTAATTTGAGGAAATTAGTGGAAATTACGATAAGAAAAACCGAAAGCAAAGTAACTTTAAAATCAAATCAAAAACTGTTTTGGCAGTAGTCGATTCATTGTATATTTAAGTTCTTCGTAGCAAAACTAGCGCTACGTTGTTATGGAGACAATGTTGAAAAAGTTTTTTTTGTTTGTGAACGGCAAATTGAATATTTTCAGAAAACGAAGATTTTTGAAAATGATAATAGTATAAGAAACGAGTCTCAAATAGCAAATAATTTGATTTCATAGTAACAACTAAACTGAACGGTTCGTTTAAATAAAATAGATTAAGTGTTAGTGTGTTAAGTGTTAGTAAATAGTTGAGCTTCCCTAACAAGTGAATAGTTTGTAAATAAATAAATTACGTTATGTAAGCATTTTTATATTTTAGTTCGAATTTCCCGGTCTAGAAAGGGAATCTTGAGGGTTTAGGTAGGTAACACCGATCGAAACTTGTGTCTGGTAGATGTAAACACAATAAAAATGAAGATCATTCTGGCCATCCAAGAAAGAAGTTTACAGCTGTAGTCATTCCACTTCTGAAGCAAGTCTCGATCGGTGTTACGAATTTAACCTCTCAAAATTCCTTTTCTAGACAGCGAAATATAAAATATAAAAATGCTTACAGCTAGTAAGATAAATTGTTCGTATGAATTCATCTCAACGTTTTACGAGTGAAAAATGTTTAAATAATTAAAAATAACGTTGCAGTACTTGCCAATCGCATCCGACTTGTATGCGATTGATCCACGTGTCCACGTATTATAAACTTTTTACAATATTCAGTGGAATTGTTGGCGTTTCTTTCCGTGTACAAAAATAGAAATAAATTGTTTGTTTTTGACGATGGTATTGATACATATTTATAGGCCGATCAATTGATTACGGTGGTTAGACGTCATGCATCAAAATATTTTCTATTGATATCACGAATACGCCTAATAGTACTGCACGAATACTATTCATTAGATATTGAAAAAATCATTATTCCAGTTACAAATGATATTAAAAATAATTTTTTCAATTAATCAGAAACCATAGCTTCGTCGGCGATTATAAATTGCAGTTCATCACGCAAAGAAGAGATATAAAAATTATATTGGGCTCTTACTGATGAGTTTTTTCTATTTCCACGGTTCGTAGATAGAATGGACGTCAAGTACTCATATCAAATACTTGTACTCAACATAAAACTTAGGGTCAAACGTTAGAAAAGGTTCAAACGTATAAACTTGAACTTTCCAATGAAGAAGACGATCGCCCGGATTTTCAAGAGCCTACGAGGAGGCTATTATCACCAACTCTTGTTATAGATCACCAAGTTATTATCAAGACTGATGCCAAATGTGGAAGGACTAAAAGCAGATAGATGAAGAGTAATGTGTTCAGCTGCCTACTCGACCATCCCCTAGAAAGCTGCAGTATGGAGAGAAATAATAGAAGTAGAAAAAACTGCAGAAACTTAGCAATTCGAGTCTGCAGTGCACACCGCATTACCTTACTAGTCACGAACTTGGTAACCAACAAAGCTACGGCTCGAAGTAGCCTCATGCTTAATAACAACAACGATGGGATTTGATAGTTAGGAAACACAGTGAAATGAATTTCTATCTTACATCTTATCTAGATGTGGATGTACAAAAATTTTATTGTTTTCACTTCGTTAAAGGTTTAGAAGGGTATAAGCAGAAAGAGATGTGGTTTTATTGGGTAGAGTACCCCCTTAAGAGAGTCGCGAATCCCATAGATTGTACGTAAAAAGTATATTCACACTTCACAAAAAAACTGATTCTTCTGGAAATGTTTTCCTTTTATTTCCTACTAGAGGCTTCCCTAAACTTTCAAAACACTATAACTAACAGAAATGAAATATCACGGATATCATGCTGTACTGAAATTAACTCTTGTCCAACTATGAGGTTCGAATCCACCACGACTGTGTTTTGCGTTACTTTTTTCCCTACTTCTAATCTTATAATTTGACCTAGAAGATTCCTTAGCTAACCATGTGATTTGGTTAACTATAATCACATGCGATTACATAATAAATAGGGTTCAAGAATCTCTATTAAATCTCATCCATTTGTCTTTACTCAACTACTAAATAAAACCATATTTTCAAATCAACTAACTTTTCTAATTTATTTAAATTCAATGGTTACTTTTTTATTTCGTTCCGTTACCTATGACTTTCTATCATAAACTAACTCTGGCTGCCAAACAAGTTCGATTATATATCAGAAGGAAATTTCTAGAATTCTAGAAAGTAAATAAACAAATAAATAAAAAGGCCTGAATAGAAATAATACAAAACAATATAAACAATTCACTGCTATGATAAAAACATATATAAAAACAAACATCAAGCAAATTCCCCAAACCAGCGTATTTGCCAAATTTTAGACTCAATACTGAACAGGACCCGGTTGACGGTCGATGTCGTGTACGAGTTTTTAACAAGTCACTCTCAACAATTTACCGAATCTTAGTTTATACAAAATATTAAGTTATGATTCACAAGGTGAATGTTATATATACAAGGTTGTTATATTGTTATATTCTAGTGATACGTGTGTTTTGGTGAGCTTTCCTTTGTTATAATGATGACAACATATTTTTTCAGTCTAGAACCAATAGTGCGACAGTTAAAGATGCATTTGGACCACAACTAAATGATGACTCTCAAATGAATCTACCTGGTACACCACTGCCATCTCTAGTTCAAGACAGCGAAGACTTTTTAGACATATCCACACCTGCAACTCCAGTCGAAAAAGAACAAGTAAGTTTGAATTTTATATAAAGTAGGATTTATTACAGCAACGATATCTAAATCGAAGATAAAACTATATTTTTCTCAAAATTTATAGTCCTACATCAAGACCCGATTAAAACGAAGATATAACAACCTGCAAAACAATTCAAAAACATTGTTAATGGCCAAAATTACTCTTTGTGTCTATCCTAGGACAGGACTATAATGCTTTGGGAGACATGATGAAGAAGCTAGTAGAATGAGAATCATATTTATTTCTGAAACATGACATGATAGGAGATGATAGGAGATGATAGGAGATGATAGGAGATGATAGAAGATGATAGAAGATGATAGGAGATGATAGAAGATGATAGGAGATGATAGGAGATGATAGGAGATGATAGAAGATGATAGAAGATGATAGGAGTTGATAGAAGATGATAGGAGATGATAGGAGATGATAGGAGATGATAGGAGATGATAGGAGATGATAGGAGATGATAGGAGATGATAGGAGATGATACGAGATGATAGGAGATGATACGAGATGATACGAGATGATACGAGATGATACAAGATGAAACAAGATGATATAATATGGTAAAAGATGGTACAAGATGATACAAGATAGTACAAGATGGTACAAGATGGTACAAGATGGTACAAGATGGTACAAGATGGTACAAGATGGTACAAGATGGTACAAGATGGTACAAGATGGTACAAGATGGTACAAGATGGTACAAGATGGTACAAGATGATACAAGATGATACGATATGGTACAAGATGATACGAGAAGATACTAGAAGTGAACAATCCTGCAGGTAAAAGTCGTATACATGAGTGGAAGAGGGATATAAAACAAAACAAATTAGGTGCCAAAAGATCTAAAAAACTAATAACGATAGAGAAAACACTGGGAGGATTATGGTTGACGAAACAGGCAATGTATAAGGACAAAAGCACAACAAGAAAGAAAAACAAAAACAAACAGGATGAACCAATCTCCCAATTTAAATAATTCAAATACGCTCGCCATTCAATCTTTCAAAGCTTATATTATACATAAACCGATTTTTCCGAGAAGGGTAGAGAGTACGTTAGGAAACCTTAGGAAAGGTTGTTCTGGCGGCATTCCTTTATATTCCTTGAGAGAGTACCAGTCTTCAGCCATGTGATGTCTGATCTTAATGATAGATCTTAACACAGGCTTTTATCGATGACTAAAGACGACAACTTGACTATAGAAACGTACGTCAGACAGTGCAATTTTGAGGGTTGGTGTAGTGGTAGTATAAACAGTGTGTTCATAATGAATATCACCAAGGGTTCCAAAAATTCCAACTTAGTAGTGGCTTTAATTATTATTGATGGTGTTTCATTTAAGCCTCCTCGTATGTATGGATAGTGAACAGTTTAAAAATCGACTATTTATTCTATCCTCCATATCTCCCAAGGTGAATTTCTAATGGAATAGCGATGTGAAATGAAATAATCGATAAATTGGTAATGGATATGCTAAGCGATTCTTAAAGTCAAGCCCATTATACAAATTATTACAAATAAATTGATGGTCACACAAGCATAGGGTTGACAAATTGTCGTTGTTGATGAGTTGTACAGAAAATAATAAACTGATTCGAAGTGATTCGCTGTGATCGCAAAACGAAAAGAGAACTAGTCCCAGCAATGGTCAAAGTCGTGGAGGAAGGCGTTAACCAGATATCTTGAGTCCGCTAACATCATGAATGTGGTTTCCGTCAACAAAACTAACCTAACCTAACCCGAGGACCTCCTAGCATATATCACCAAGGTATGGGCTGAAGCTATAGAGAAATATGGGAAATTAAGAGGAATCGCACTGGATATATCGAATTATTTGGCCATAGTTTTGACATAGTTTGATATGCCATGCTTCTAAATAAACCAAGATCATACGGTTTATCGTCCTCCCTTATCGACTGACTTAGCTGTTTTATCAAAGACTGATACATTCAGGTCGCTATCGATGGACACACCTCTGGAATGTCCTTGGAGACTCCGAAGGATAACGAATTTTATTCCTATCAGTTGACCAATAGGTCGGTTCACCAATTCATATAGATCTTAGTTCCCTTTTTTCCATAGCCTTTCAGAATTATTAGCCTAGAGTGTTTTACCGGATTTAGATCAGGACTGTAAGCTGGCCACTTCATAATCCAAAAACTGACTTCTGCAATGCAACCTTGTAAGATTAAACATCTTACTTTCCACTGGCTAATAATCAATCCTCGCACATCACTGAGCTGTTTGTAGTTGACACAATGAAACGGTCATCACGAGCGGTTCTTCGTCGCCTCCTGTCTTTTCCATTTTCCATGAAATGTTCTAGTCTCTTCATAATGCTGACAGTGCCGTCATGCAGAATATGGTTTATATAATATTATTTGGTCAATTAAAAGAAAAACATTGCCTGTATGATACTTTGAGATGAAAGACTTCTCAATTAGCCAGGTGCCTTTTACCAAAATAGTCTGTTCTTTATGAATATTCCATTTAGCTCTAAGATTCTTAATCATTTTTTTTTCAGATTCTGGATCCAGAAAGTTTATATTTCCGAGACGGCCGTAGAAAAATAGATATGGTACTAGTTTATGAGGAAGAAGAATTAGGTGTAATGACTGAAGCTGAAGCAAAAAGAAGAGATAGAAGAAAAACGTTTCAGGTGCATACACCCATTTCTTTTTTTTTTCTCTGATAGAATAATTCTTATAAGCTTTTAATGAATCTAAAAAATCACATAATAAATATCTAAAATTGAATTTAGACTCATTTATTATATTACGTTAAACGTTTCCATATTTTTTTAGGAAAATATAGTTAAAGAAGGTCTAGAATTAGAATTAGAACATAAGGATTTATCATTCGATGGAAAAACTTGGTTTTTGAAAATCCATTTACCTTGGAAAACGAAGACACGATATGCAGCTCTAATGGGAATGAAATTGCCTATCAAAAGATTTATAACAATATCAGTGAAAGCATGGGTAAACTATATATATATAGAGGTTATATAATATATATTGGCTCTATCTGCTGCTAACTACCTTTTATCCGTCTTCAGTTCAGTCTTCTTTTTACCGGACTGCTTGCTATTTTCGTATTTGCCGTTTCTCTTCTTTTTGTCCATTTCCGTTTCCCATATCTTTTTTGTCCCCTCCATTTTCACACATCTTCAAACCATCTCATCATTGATTGCTCAATTTTTGCACCACACTCACTACGTTTGAGAGAAAGAGAGGTTTGTTGGTTTGTTTATGATTTGGATGACGACATGATTCATGTGGACGGGGAGCTTCATTAAGCTGCGCTTTGATATAGGAAAGATTCTTCTATTAAGCTGGGGGTGTGGTGGATTGAGGATGGTAGAGTGTACTGCATTGGAAGAAAGAGCAAAAAAAAGAAACAACCGGTTTTTCTTTAGACCTACTTCCTATCGTCGGCTAGTGAACTAATTGATTAGGAAACTTGCCGAAAACCTGCAACACCGATCATCGACGAGATGAGATTCGTAGAGAGTTTCATCTAATGACGATGGGGTTATTATCGAGGAATACAAAGTAGAAAGTCTTGTATGCCGTCGCAGGAGGTACAAGGAAGTTTCCTCTCGTGCTTTAAAGAAGTGGCTAATATAGTAGTGATCCAGGGGTTGGGAAAGAATCGTTTGATTCTATGATGCGAATCACGTATCAGACTTGGAGGTCACTTAGAAGGTTTAAAAGGTGTGTTATAATGTCAATAATGACATAATCGATATTACTGGAGCTGAGTCGAATTTTCCTGGAAGATGAGATGAGTTAGCCTCAATATTCTGTCAAGAGGATCGTTCAGATCAATCGTCCAATTGAGAGCTAATTTCACTTGAAACTACAAAGTTTCTTTGCTGACCTCGAGACTCTCTCTCCAATGCTTTAAGTGGAAATTTTTTAGGTAGATATCGTACGGTCCAGATGCTTGAAGATGTTAGTTTTTGGAGAATTGAGAATCACCTTTCATTTCTTGTACCAATTCGAAAGCTAATTCAGAAGATTTTGGGATCAGACGTTGTGTAAGCGTATTCCTGGGGCGTTCATAAAACTTTATTGGGAATGGGTGTTATTATTGCTATTCGAAACTCCTCTGGAATTGTTTTTGAACTCCATACTACTAGTAATATTTTGTGTGCTTCATTTTATCTTTTTAAATTCCCTATTTTTTAATCGTGTTTCATATCTGCTCCTATCTCTTCTCGTATTCTGCTTATTCTATCTATCTCCCCTTCTTCTTTTTCTCCTTCTTAATCACTTTTTTCTTCTATATGTTCGGTAGTAACTTTTCGAATTATTAATGTAACAAGAGTTTTCGGAAAAAATGTTTGTAGCAATTTTGACATAACGAAATAATGTTAACAATTCATAACATAGATTTTCAACCCTTAACATACATTTTTATACTCAATATCGCCCAAAACTCTTCAATAGGGCGAGCCTAGGGATTATCTATCTGGGAAGAAATGCATTAATAAAATCAAGCAATTTTTGGGGACATCCAGCTCTGAGTTAAGTACGTGAAATGCCTGCTTCGGATATGGCACGTCAGATCTAATACTTTATCTTCAAATTTCTTTTTGGAATCATCTCCTTGATGCACGACAGCATATCAAAATTCTGCGCAACTAATCTTCGGAATATTTTTGACATTTCTTCCTATTCCGATGTTTAACTTCCTGTCCTTTTAGTTCTCGACCATCGAGTTGATGTTTCTAATTTGTCTTTTGCACATTCCACCAATATAGTTGATTGGACGTTAGTCAAAGCTTTTAGCCGTCTACTTTTTGGAAGGTTTGACATGATATTTCTTATCGAAAGTGCAATATTCTCTAAATATATTCACAATTGGACAAAAATTGTAGTGACATATAAACGTTATATAATCTATGTTCCTATGGCAATAAGTTATTTAGAATTGAATTGAAAGCAACGACTGTTTTCCAAAAATTTTTGTTACATACGTTATCAGTGATAATACTAGCAAATAAAACATTTGATTGAAATGTTCACTTTAAAGTAAAGAGAGTAGCAAGATATTTACCCCTAGTTTAGTTGGAGCTTAACAGAATTTCACACAGAGTGATATAAATTACGTGATGTTTTCATATGAAAATTTAATAATTATTCAACGTGTACGAAGTAAATCAATCTTAAGACATCGTTTTCCTGGTTAACTGTTTAAAAAGATCCAAATTGAATACATTTATAGGACGACAAAAGGGAAATGGGGAAAGCTGAGACAATGTATTCGAAATGGCAGAAAAAATGGAAACAATGTTTTGAATTTAATCACGATTTAATCAATAAAGAACCGTCTTTTTATGATGCTACAGAAGGGGGAGATAGAGAAGAGCAGTGAGTATATTAAGGATTTATTTGTTTATTCACATAATCAAAAAATAATATTTCGTAGTATTTACAAACATACAAACACTAAAGCTTCTGTGAGCAATAATTAGCTTCAGATTTACCAATTGAGGTAAAACTTTTTGCTTATATCTTCTTTTTTTTCATTTTGAGGTTACTTAGTTGAGGTACATGTCGGACAATCATCAAATTAGTTAAATATAAACGCGTTCAAAGTACTTTCAATAATAACTGCAACATGTAATGAGGAAAAAAATAATTTCTATAGTAGCCTAGGTCTTTCTATGCTAGCAAACAATTGAGAAGACGTTCTTGAAGTTTAAATGTACAAGTGACATGAAATAAAGAAGAAACATTTACTTTTATAGACACTTGGAGATCTGGGTCTGTCCATGATAACGAATACTTAATCTACCATAAGAATCAGAAGACAAATATATTGTACGGGGTAGATCAGACCTAGGGGATATAAATGGGCCCAAGTTTTGTCGCTGTGCCGATACGTCCAGGCGGGAAAAAAAAATATTCTGGAATTAAAATAGCCTTCCTTTCGGAACTCCAAGTGGAAGCTGATCTAGAGGGTCGATTATGCACAAATATCTTCAAGGTAGTATAAATAAACTCTGTACACCAGGAGATGAACACAACAAAATCCGAGGTTCACCTTGTATAAACTGGATACCACTCGATTCAGGTATAACGGTGTAACTTTGGACTTTGAAGTTTTTTCCAATAGTCACTGACTGACCCAAAATTATCAATGAACAAGGTCCAGATTCGATCATCTATAAGTATTGCTCGCATATTTGGAGCTCGGCGCCGTGAGGATGCTCGACTCAATACATCCATCGATCCAGAGTTGACCAGAAACTTGGACAGTTTAGAGCATAGTAGAAATGTCACTGATCTGACTTTGTTTTACTGATACTACCACAGCAGATGCTCTGTTTAATATAATCCAACCTAGAGTAGTATCTCTAAGACTTACTCGACAGGCAGACGTGGCTCATAGCACCAAGTCCGCCTGTATACAACCAGATTTTTCGGGACTAAGATCAATATCCATAAGTTTCTCCATACAGCAGGTACCATTCAAATTACTCCAGTTTAATAGGATTTACTTTTTACACAAAAGAAGAGATTGGTACAGCTTAAATGTACAGGCAACTTGTGATGAAAAGGATAAATCTACTTTTATACACTGTCAGTAGCAGGAGTTTGTCTATGGAGTCGAATACTACCAGGTAGATAAAGAGATAAATACTACAGAAGAGACTTGCTGTTTAAATCTACATGTACGTGTAGTGAAGAAGAGGAATTAACTTTTATAGACGTTCGGTAACTTGGGATTGTCCATGATTTACCAGCTGCAACATCAGCAGTCTAAATATATAGGCAACATTTGGTGGAAATGGAGAATTAATTTCCATAAACGCTTTGTGCCCTGGGTCTATCTACTGACTACTATTTTTACCAGTACGAATTTATTTTTTATTAGCAGAAATAGCATTCTGAACACACTGTTTATCACAATTACACTGTGTGACGCTAGTTTCGATAATCTAGTTATCGTCTTCAGAGATTGAATGTAAATTGCTCAGTCTCTGAAGACGATAACTTGGTTATCAAACGCGGTTCAGACAACGAAATTGTGAGTGTTGGTGTAGTGGTAGTATAAACAGTGTGTTCATAATGAATATCACCAACGGTGTCAGAAATTTCATCTTAGTAGAAATGGGATTTAATGTAGTTTTTACGAAAAGGAGTTTAATTATTATAAGATTATCTTTAAAACCATTTAGAGTTTATGAAAAATAGTAATGATTGGTAATGCACTTTGTAACCCCGATTTGGAACCCAACCTTAAATTCTTGTTTCCTTTGAATGCACATAAATTGTGAGGACAACGATGTTTATATCCTGTTAAAACGATATAGACGAAGCTCTTGGTTTGAAGCTTGATAAAATTTAATTTAAAATACTTTCACAAAATTAATTACATACAATAATTCACCATACCAAGTCTTTGACTCAGTTTATTTCTAGGTTTGTAGTAAAGGATCGAGTAACAGAATATTCTAGCGCTCAAAGGAGTCTAATTGTTATGCAAATTTTATTGAGGGTCAAATTTGATGATACAGATAAAGTAAGTTTATATTTCGAAATAATAATAAATTCATGGAAGTCATATTAAAATATTCTTTTTTATTTTTTTGTAGGTAGGTATCAGAAGGCTTTTGAATGATTATACGTACTACGCTTGTTTTCCATTACACGAAGGACGATGGGATAAAGATACCAGTGATGGAAAAATCTTAGATAGGAGGGTGAGAAATTATAGTTCCATATTAATAAACCCCAATCAGGATTCCAGGATCCTCATATTTGTTTTTGAACTGACATGTTCGCTCAATAACTTTGTTTAAGCTGACCGAATTCAAGATGGTCTTTTCCCAGGCTAGATTTTGATATGTATTATTCAAAAATCTAATTTCAGCTTTTCTGCTTCAGATTCGTCTTCCCCAAACTCTACTTCCAAGAGTTAAAGCTAGCATTATATCTTGAATTGTTTTAATGGATGATACAAATTATATTTTCACTCATCATTTCAAAAGTCAGATGTCCATTGATGGACATGGAGCTCCCGAAAGGAATGCCACAAAGACAAAATAGGCGTTCTTCAATTAAATAGCAAATACCAAAAAAAAATTATGTTGTATGAACCCTATAGAAAGGTTCGGAGACTGCAAGTCCAAGTCCAACTTTCCACTGTGATGGAATATGGATAGGCTGTACTTAATGGACACCATAGAAACTCAGATAGCTATACAAGCCAAAACGGCGAAATATTATGCTCTAGGTTCCTTCTGGAGGGGAAAAAAGTCATACATGAACTGGTGAGTTCACGGAGTTCAAGGTCTAGTTGGTTCGGGTAGCCGTTTTTGTACAGCAAAATCACCAGTGTAATCTTCTCCCTAAACAAATTCTGCGGAGATAAATATAAACAGCTGTCTTAACACAATCTGAGGAGCACATAGGCTTTTGCCTGTTTTACTAATCATCTTTTCCTTTGAAACAGACATGAATCACGACTGGTGATTGGTTTTATAAGCGAACATTATCGCCATCTCCACGCTCAGACGTGTGATGATCAACGATATTGACAAATCTTACAGTTCATTAAGTGACGCTGAACGTTTCAAACCAAGGTGTCTGAACAGTTTTTCCAAGCACATCGACCTTTGGTAATTCTAAGCTGTGCACAACTCGATAAGTTTTTCAGAAGCCTTATAAATGCGACGGTTTTTGCCTTATCTAAAACTTCTGAGGAGTTAAGCTGAACCTGATTCTCGATTTAGACTCAAAACTCCAAGTACAAAATGTTCACTTATGAAATCAAAAAGTGTTTAGTTTTCCTCGTCTTATTTTTGATATCGCCTGGATTTTCTTCGTCCAATTTCAGTTGCTATTCATTAACAGATTAGCGCAATCAAAACACTTCATAGTTACGTAATGGATTTATAAATTTACGAGAAATGAAAAAAAATGATCTGCGATAGGTGATGTGAAGTTAACTTAATTTGTTTTCAAGCGGTAAACAAAAAAAATATTCTGTTAATAAAAATGAATACTGAGAGATCAAGGGCTCAACGAAAGGAAAAAAATCTGAGATTTGCAGTTTAATTATTACAATGGTCAACTTCAGGCTACATGATATTGTTAATTAACTAATAACTTCTTGAAAAATCGCCATAAATATTTTTTGCCTTCGACTTATTTGTTGATCTCTCCTATGAGTGCTTATATTTATTCAAATCTAACATACTTAAATAATATTTTTTGTTGAAGAATCTTTTTTAGGAAATTTTTTGTTTTTTTTCAAATATTTTTTCTGATTTAAATAATCGCAATTTGTTTTTGAGAAATAAACAAAAACCAAACCCCCTTTTTAAGTGCATTCTTCATAAATTTGCAATTTTGCCCTTTTCAAGAACTTTCTACGTGCCATTCCAAATTGAATGACACTCCAATGTTTTTATTTAAATATTTTTTCTGATTTAAATAATCGCAATTCGTTTTTGAGAAATAAGCAAAAAACCAAACCCCTTTTTTAAGTAAAATCTTCATGAATTTACAATTTTGCCCTTTTCAAAAACTTTCTACGTGCCATTCCAAATTGAATGACACTCCAACGTTTTTATTCAAATATTTTTTCTGATTTAAATAATCGCAATTCGTTTTTGAGAAATAAGCAAAAAACCAAACCCTTTTTTTAAGTAAAATCTTCATGAATTTGCAATTTTGCCCTTGTCAAAAACTTTCTACGTGGGATTCTTAATTGATAGACACTCCAACGTTTCTTTTTAAATATTTTTTCAGATTTAAATAATCGCAATTTGTTTTTGAGAAATAAACTAAAAACCAAACCCCCTTTTTAAGTGAATTGTTTAAAAATTTCCAATTTTGCCCTTTTCCAAAAACTTTCTACGTGCCATTCCAAATTGAATGACACCCCAACGTTTTTATTTAAATATTTTTTCTGATTTAAATAATCGCAATTCGTTTTTGAGAAATAAGCGAAAAACCAAACCCCTTTTTTAAGTAAAATCTTCATGAATTTGCAATTTTGCCCTTTTCAAAAACTTTCTACGTGCGATTCTTAATTGATTGACACTCCAACGTTTCTTTTTAAATATTTTTTCAGATTTAAATAATCGCAATTTGTTTTTGAGAAATAAACAAAAACCAAACCCCCTTTTTAAGTGAATTGTTTAAAAATTTGCAATTTTGCCCTTTTCCAAAAACTTTCCACGTGCCCTTCCAAATTGAATGACATCCCAACGTTTTTATTTAAATATTTTTTCTGATTTAAATAATCGCAATTCGTTTTTGAGAAATAAGCAAAAAACCAAACCCCTTTTTTTAGTAAAATCTTCATGAATTTGCAATTTTGCCCTTTTCAAAAACTTTCTACGTGCGATTCTCAATTGATTGACACTCCAACGTTTTTATTCAAATATTTTTTCTGATTTAAATAATCGCAATTCGTTTTTGAGAAATAAGCAAAAAACCAAACCCCTTTTTCAAGTAAAATCTTCATGAATTTGCAATTTTGCCCTTTTCAAGAACTTTCTACGTGCCATTCCAAATTGAATGACACTCCAATGTTTTTATTTAAATATTTTTTCTGATTTAAATAATCGCAATTCGTTTTTGAGAAATAAGCAAAAAACCAAACCCCTTTTTTAAGTAAAATCTTCATGAATTTACAATTTTGCCCTTTTCAAAAACTTTCTACGTGCCATTCCAAATTGAATGACACTCCAACGTTTTTATTCAAATATTTTTTCTGATTTAAATAATCGCAATTCGTTTTTGAGAAATAAGCAAAAAACCAAACCCCCTTTTTAAGTGAATTGTTTAAAAATTTGCAATTTTGCTCTTTTCCAAAAACTTTCTACGTGCCCTTCCAAATTGAATGACATCCCAACGTTTTTATTTAAATATTTTTTCTGATTTAAATAATCGCAATTCGTTTTTGAGAAATAAGCAAAAAACCAAACCCCTTTTTTAAGTAAAATCTTCATGAATTTGCAACTTTGCCCTTTTCAAAAACTTTCTACGTGCGATTCTCAATTGATTGACACTCCAACGTTTCTTTTTAAATATTTTTTCAGATTTAAATACTCGCAATTTGTTTTTGAGAAATAAACTAAAAACCAAACCTCTTTTTTAAGTAAAATCTTCATGAATTTGCAATTTTGCCCTTTTCAAAAACTTTCTACGTGCCATTCCAAATTGAATGATACTCCAACGTTTTTATTCAAATATTTTTTCTGATTTAAATAATCGCAATTCGTTTTTGAGAAATAAGCAAAAAACCAAACCCTTTTTTTAAGTAAAATCTTCATGAATTTGCAATTTTGTCCTTTTCAAAAACTTTCTACGTGCGATTTTTAATTGATTGACACTCCAACGTTTCTTTTTAAATATTTTTTCATATTTAAATAATCGCAATTTGTTTTTGAGAAATAAACTAAAAACCAAACCCCTTTTTTACGTAAAATCTCCATGAATTTGCAATTTTGCCCTTTTCAAAAACTTTCTACGTGCCATTCCAAATTGAATGATACTCCAACGTTTTTATTCAAATATTTTTTCTGATTTAAATAATCGCAATTCGTTTTTGAGAAATAAGCAAAAAACCAAACCCTTTTTTTAAGTAAAATTTTCATGAATTTGCAATTTTGTCCTTTTCAAAAACTTTCTACGTGTGATTTTTAATTGATTGACACTCCAACGTTTCTTTTTAAATATTTTTTCAGATTTAAATAATCGCAATTTGTTTTTGAGAAATAAACTAAAAACCAAACCCCTTTTTTAAGTAAAATCTCCATGAATTTGCAATTTTGCCCTTTCCAAAAACTTTCTACGTGCCATTCCAAATTGAATGATACTCCAACGTTTTTATTCAAATATTTTTTCTGATTTAAATAATCGCAATTCGTTTTTGAGAAATAAGCAAAAAACCAAACCCTTTTTTTAAGTAAAATCTTCATGAATTTGCAATTTTGTCCTTTTCAAAAACTTTCTACGTGCGATTTTTAATTGATTGACACTCCAACGTTTCTTTTTAAATATTTTTTCAGATTTAAATAATCGCAATTTGTTTTTGAGAAATAAACTAAAAACCAAACCCCCTTTTTAAGTGAATTTTTAAAAATTTGCAATTTTGCCCTTTCCAAAAACTTTCTGCGTGCCATTCCAAATCGAATGACACTCCAACGATATTTTTAGGAGAAGAGGAAAAAGTTTTATCTTAAAAAGGAGTTGTTGGTTCGACTTTTTCTTCACTCTTTGAAATACATTTTTTTTAATTTCAGTTATTATATTTGGAATGGGCTAGACCAGCCAAATGGATGAAAAGACAGCCACTAAATTTAGTTAGAAAATATTTTGGAGATAAAATAGGTCTCTATTTTTGTTGGTTGGGTTATTATACTAAAATGTTGTACGCTCCTGCAATAGTAGGGACACTATGTTTTTTATACGGTATATTCACCATAGACGGCGATGACAATATACCCACGTAAGATTTCAACATACTCCCAAAAAAAAGTGTCAGTTTTTATTTATTCATTATTTTTAGTAAAGAAATTTGTGATATAAATGGACCTGGCAACATAACATTATGTCCAATGTGTGATAAAGCTTGTAAATATCAAAAATTAATAGACAGCTGTAAATTTGCTAGATTGACTTATTTATTCGACAACCCTGCTACTGTCTTCTTTGCTATTTTCATGAGTCTATGGGGTAAGATAACCTTTTTATAACTACTATTAATTTTTTCATATTTGTACGTTTTTCTGGAACAAGCTTGAGTTTACGAAATACGATATACACAAAAGTTTTTGCCCACCCTGTAATTCATATGAAACGCAACAAAAACAAACAATACGATCGATAACCGTCGTCTTTTTGGTTCTATTCGGTAATTTGTTCTACAATAACTTAATCGGGTTGAGTTCGGGTGACTATGAGTGCCAAATAATTACTGCACAACATCGAGAGATGCTCGGGATCGTTGTCATACTGGAAGATAAAATTTCTGCTGATCAGGCGCTGATCAGAACGTACTTCATTTTCCTTTGATAATTTTTATAGTCTTTATTCTCCACCAGGTCTCCAGTCGCCTCTCCTCCAAACCATCATCGAGCCTTCGCCGTGTTTTCCAGTCGGGATTATCCATTAATCTAACACCTAACATGTTCTTTAGCTCACTGTCACCTTTTAATTTTATTTTGATCCTTCTTCAAAATATCCCGAAACCATAACAGAGCTTTCGCCGTGTTTGCCAGTCGGGATTATCCATGGATCTAACACCTAACATGTTCTTTAGCTCACTGTAACCTCTTAATTTTATTTTGATCCTTCCCCAAAATATCCCCAAACCATAACCGAGCTTTCGCCGTGTTTGCCAGTCGGGATTACACACGAATCTAATATGCGTTTTTCCTTTGACCTCAAAACCTCAAACATTAACTTCTGACTCAATAAAACTCTTTCTTGCCATTCATGTGTCTAATTTTTATGTTCTATAGCCCTCTTTAGCCCAAAAAGGTCAACTTCAACCTATCTCCTTTTCACTGTAAGAGTACTAAAAGGCAAATCCCAAGATTCACTGATCTCAGCTGCTCTTTCTGGACCCTAGATTCGTCGTTCTGAACGTTTTTTAACGCCAAAGCTTCTGGTGGATGCATATTTTTCACGTTGTATACTCCACGAAACGACAGTATTTTTAATTCAGTAATTCAGTAATGGTACGGTGCCTTTTGTCTAGAAGAACCATGAAGATTTACTATTTATGTACGAGTTTCAACCGATAGTACCTTGATTTAACCCATTTTAAAACTCTCAATTTTGCGAGAACGAAAACAATTCTTCGCAAAAAGTTATCACAGAGCTAACTGGGACTAAACTACAATCAACACCGAAGACATAAAACAAATCAACTTGTTGCATGCGCTCGTATAAAGTAAACAAACACTAGGCTTTCTCCTTTTCTACAGAACTGCCGAGTCCTATTATTAAAATACTTTTATCCAATTTTTTATCAAAACGAACGCTCCCAGCCATTATTTTTTTTAACATGGTGGCGCTTGATGTTTCAACAAATCATCAATTTTTCAGCTACAGTTTTTTTGGAAATGTGGAGAAGAAAACAAAGTGTAATACAATGGGAATGGGATCTTCAAGCAACCGATCAGGATGAAGAGCCTAGACCAGGTATAGTTTGAATATATTTTTCATCCCTTCTCCAATTTCAGAATGATAGTTGCACGGCTATCCACTTAGGAACGTGGAGCATGATCTTTACCTACCAACCCTACGTTCAGAATTAATTAAAGGCTCAATATTTTACAATGCGAAAAAAATGCACAATCACTTGCTAATTGAAATCTTTTTACGCATTTCGTAATAATTTGAGGGCATATTTACTGAAAACTACTATCCTAATAATAATAATATTTAATTTATGGTATTCCGAATACTGGTTTCAATTGAGTGAGGGAGGAAAATTGAGGTATACAACTGTCAGCTAGGTATATGTAAGCTCATATTTTGAAAAATGCGTAAATTCATACAAATACAACGAAGGGTTAACCTCGTTCACTATAAATTTCTTTCACTTTCACTATCAAGATGTCAGCAGTGTGAAAATATTCCAATAACTGAAAAAACAATATTGCATGTACCCCAAAAGTGTATAGTATATATACTTAGGTATTCCCCGTCGTTTATCTAATATGTATATAAAATCTAATTTAGAGAAATTTTCTGATACTTACCTGCCTCCTGTCTCAGGTATGCGTGACAATTTTTGGGTGAATTCACCAATTGTGATAGTTATTAACCCCGAAGGTCGAAAAGCTACTATAAAATTAGTTGAACTGAGGCGATGACAACCAAAATTATGTTCATAATATAGTTAAACATTTAAAAGTTACTTATGGTAATTTCGGAATTTACTAAACAAACAATGTCTACGATTAAACAAAGCTCGAATAGTTTACTACTAGACTTAGATATCTAATCAAAATTACTAAATTACTAGTAGAAAAAAACAACGCCATCGTGTTCTAGTGGTTAAATAAAATATAGATATGAAATAAAAAGAAATCGGAACAAATTGTGTTTTTTGCGTTTTGCGCTGAACCTATGCAAGACTCGTATTGGTTACCATGGGCATAACAAATTACCAAAATTCAATTTATAAAAGCTTATTTTGAAGATTTTTCAATTCTCTATGATCCCATGGAAACCAATACGAGTCTTGCATAGGTTCAGCGCAAAACGCAAAAACACAATTTGTCCTGATTTTTTGGTGTTTTTATTGTTTAAAAAAATAACGCATAGACAAAAAATGTTGAATTTTATGCACATAACTTTTATTTAACTCCTAGAACACGATGGCGTTGTTTTTTTCTACTATTAATTTTGTCACCAAAAGTCTTTTTTTTTTCGTAAAGCCTATATATGAATACAGACAATTATTAGTCATAAAAATATGTATGTAATGTTCAACATAACCATATACCACATAGTGAATTTAAAACAACCCTTGTGAAACTGTAGGTGGTTATTAATTTGGACAAATTTACATCCCCAGCCTTAGTCAGCTGTAGGAGGTACTGAAAAAATAACTTTTCCTATAGAGGAATATCGTTTTGTTTTAGAATTCGAAACAAGTGTCAAAACTTTTAGAACTAACCCTGTAACTAGAGATAAAGAGCCGTATTTACCAGCATGGACAAGAGTAATGAGATTAGCAATCACTGGATCTGTTGTATTTTTTATGGTGAATATTTTCCAAGTTATTACAACAAAATTTAATAACATCAATTCGTTTTTTTTTAGATTGCTGTAATTTTATGTGCCGTATTGGGAACAATAATTTATAGACTGTCGCTTGTTTCGGTGATATATGGAAGTAAAAATTTTTTTATGAAAAAACATGCCAAAATTGTAACATCAGTATCCGCCGCCGTTATAAACCTTATAATTATCATGTGTTTAACGAGGGTATGTACGAAAATTTACTCCATTCAGATAATTTAAACTAAATGAATACAGAAGAATTGGAAAATTAGGAATAATAAATAAAAATGATTCATTTTCTATTTCTATGAGGTTTCCTGTATCAATTCACACTAATTTCATACTTTTTTTGCACGAATTTTTATTAAATAAAGTAAATTATCAAATCGTTATTTATTTCGTATATTCCTGATGCCAATGCTTATTCTCACTTACACAGTTACTTCTTTATGCCCGTCGTTTTAGCAGAATTTCCCACTACAATTAATGACATCAAAAATAAATACTCATTTGGAAGTGATGGACTCCATCCCACGTTATCTATGTCAATCATAATATTTTAATTAACAAATTGTAGTACTACAGTTTGAGGAAAACACCTTTCGCATGGTTTAAGTCATATCTTACCAACAGAAGTTAGCATATAGGGGTTGATATAACTATGTCTTCTTGCAAGTCAATAGAATGTGGAGTGCCCCAAGGCTCAGTACTAGACCCTTTGGTTTCTTCTATTCATCAACGACATTGTCTATCTAGACAGACGATACTACTTAGTTTCTCTTGGAGCACCCCTGATCTCATGGCACTTCATAGGACCATATCTAGTGACCTAATCACCCTGAAATCATGATGCGATTCTAATTATTTGTGATTCAACGTTTTTAAAATTAAGGTTCTATCACATAAAAAGACAATATCGTTTTTTCTGTGCATTAAAATTTTATTTTATTTGTTTCATCTTTATTTAGATTTTTTATGTTTGTTTTTTAGTTTTTACAAGCTTTTTTCTACAAATTGCAACAATTTCTCAACAGGAATAGTTTTTCAAGAGAAATTCCTCAACATACACTCTCAATAATAAAAAGCAAATTTGAGAACATTTTCAAGTTAAAATTATAATAGAAAAATATTATTTTTCAGTTTTACCATAGACTAGCAATATATTTAACAAATTTAGAAAGTCCTCGAACTCAAACCGAATATGAAAACTCTTATACCTTCAAAATATTCTTT
Organism: Diorhabda sublineata; assembly: GCF_026230105.1. Taxonomy (NCBI): domain Eukaryota; kingdom Metazoa; phylum Arthropoda; class Insecta; order Coleoptera; family Chrysomelidae; genus Diorhabda; species Diorhabda sublineata. Next base: position 9,588,227 of record NC_079479.1, read on the forward strand.
TTCGAGTTCATGAACTTTTATTCATCGTTGATTTACATCGCATTTTTCAAGGTAATCATGCTCCAATTATAAATTGTCACATATTATTGATGAATTCTATTTCAGGGTAGATTTTACGATTATCCAGGTGACACTGTAACCAGGCAATCAGTGTTTTTAAGAGTCAAAGGCGACATCTGTGATCCAGCTGGTTGTTTAAGCGAACTCTGCATTCAGCTATCAATTATTATGATAGGCAAACAAATTTTTAATAATTTCGTTGAGCTTTTCAATCCGTAAGTTATATCACATTTATATAAATAACATCAAGCTCCATCAAAAGACGATCCTAGATCTTTCAGGACATCCGTGAACGACCACGTCGTAAAATATTAACCCCTACCTAACCTAAGCCTAAAATTTTATAGGTTAGGTTAGGTTAAGTCAAATCGCATCAGGTTAGGTTAGGTTAGGTTAGGTTAGGTGAGGTTATGTGAACTTAGGTTAGGTTAGGTTAGGGAGATAATAAACAGCTGCACGGATTCTGTCAAATATTAAATACTCAAAACACATTTAGTCCATTTAAAACGAGGGTTTTCGGTTATATTTATATAAATTTATAATTTTTCAGTGCATTTTATAACTGGTGGCGAATGAGAACTCATAAATCTAATACTAAAGACTTAACAAGGAAACATACTAGGTGGGAAGAAGATTATCATTTACAAGATCCAGGAAGGTTGGCCCTATTCGATGAATATTTGGAAATGAGTGAGGTTTTTTCTTATTTTCCACAGCCACACACGTTATAAACTTTGCACTTAACATTTAGGAATAGCAAATTAAATAAATATACACAAATACCTAAGAAAAATTAGTAACAGGTTACTTCTTTGTAAACGAAGAATCGTGGACTAATATAAATTTTGTAAGAACTATCTATACTCATACCTGAAGATGGGAAATGTTAATTTCCTACTGGTAATGGAATAGAAGAAGACAAAATCAAAAAAATTGTGGAAAAAGAATCATAAATAAAGCGTAAAGTTATTACAGTTCGAAGGAGAAATAAACAAAGTTATCAAGAAAAATTAAATACAAACATAACTGGCAGCCAAAAAGACGAGATAGTAGAAATATCGTGATTAAAACTTGAGAAAAAGGACGTTTGACAATAAAAATTACGATGAAAAGCTTTAAAAGAACGCTTTGGTAGAACATTGAAGGAGAAAACAAACGATTTACCTATGGACGAAGCTCAAGACGAACAGAAAAAACAAATGCTGAAAAAAGAAATAAAACAGGAAAAGAAAGTGAACAGGAAACAATACTAGTTAACCCAAAATACGAGAAAGTGGATAAAATATAATAGAAGCGATTAAAAAATATAAACAGGAAAAGCACCAGGAAAAAACAGCATAATTATGAACATGCTAAAATCAGGAAACCACTTGATGATAGACTTGTTAAGAAGTATAATGAATGATAAAGGAATATAGACAATTTGTTCAAATATACAGAGACACAAAGTTATGTAAAAATTATAAAGAAATTGCTCTACTAATCACAATCGTTGAACTGTGTGCAAAATCAAGACTAATAATTATTGAAGAAATATAATACAGCTTCAGACCATATAGAAGGTTAATATACTATAACGAGATATTGATTATTGTATTATATCATAAATTTAGGAAGAAAAAAGAAGCTTAACTACTTTTCCAAGGTTAAGTTGTTCACTCGAGATGGATTTATAAACTCTTACGTTCGTGCAACTTTCGACTTCATGTTAACTAGGACGCTAAAACGCGAGCGCCAACGCGAGCACGAGCGTTTGACTTTTGATGTTCATCATGTTACAACCAGTCTTTAACGGTACTACTGTGAAGTTGACAGAATTACCAATTGATTGCATATTAAAACGTTTCTTAATCTCACGTTGAGGCGTTAATTCAATTCAAATAAAAATTCGTTGATACAACCTAAATTGATAATTTCATTTCCAGTTCTTCAATATGGTTTCGTCACTTTGTTTGTAGCAGCCTTTCCTCTCGCTCCATTATGTGCCTTGTTAAATAACATAGCGGAAATACGATTGGACGCTTATAAAATGGTTACCCAAGCTAGAAGACCTTTAGCTGAAAGGGTAGAGGATATTGGTGCCTGGTACGGGATATTACGAGCGATTACATACGCAGCAGTAGTTTCAAACGTAATATACCTTAATTTATTATCCGATTTTCACCCTCTATACTCCCATCCCAGATCATGCAGGAATCCATAAGCACTCCGCTCTTTAAAGCAGCTATCACACGTATGATTGTAGTTTAGTCCCAGTTGGCCACGCAAAAACGTGCTGTAATTTATATAATTTATACTATGTGAACCAAGAAATCTTTTTGTAAAGTTCGTATACGTAAATATTTACGAGGTGATTGCATACTAATCAAGTCGTTCAATTGTGGATGAAGAAATATTAGAAATTCCTTTTCTGTATAATAGTAATATTTCAAGGAGCCCCATGAGAAGAAATCACACAGGTTTAAGTACGTTGAATACGAGGGCCGTTCTATACATGCCAGTGCAAATTTGGGATATCCTAAACCGATGACACGTCTACTAAAAACGTCGTAATACCATAAAAGCAAATAAATATTTTTTCATTATTACCTTCTAAGAGTATTTTACTGACGGGGGGAAGGGATGTTTAATGTTCTTCCCATTTCTCGCCCCATCAATCAATCAAAATTAACTGTACAATTGACGTCGAATAAAAAATACCGTGGACTACAACGTGAAAAAAGATTCAGAATTCACCAGGAGCTTTGGCGATAAGAAACGTTCAAAGCGACCTTTTTTAACACATCAAAGCTACAGTGTGAGAGCTTTATGGAGTGATGAGTCAAAGTTTGAGAATTTGGGGTCCGAGAGAACAGTGTTTGTGCGCAGGTCAAAAATAGAACGGATGTTGAATCCATGTGTAATCCCGGCTGTCAAATCAGCGGATGCTCGGTGATGGTTGGGAAGCCTGGTAAAAATATTAGGGACTTTGAAGAAGGAAAGTTTTAAAAAATATATCGGCGGCTCAATCTGATTGAGTTGTTGTGGGACAAATTGTACAGAGAGTTCAGAAAGCAATGTCCTACAGGTTGTTTCTAAATTCAGGATAAATATTTTTGTAATTCGTCCACTAGAAAAAGACTAATCACGGGTTATTTCCAGCATTTACTATGAATCTTATTACATTTTACATCTTTACTATTTTTCATTCAATTTATTAGAAAAGTTATGAATTATGGTATTTATTTTTTTTGTCTGGTTTCGAGAAAGAAATTTGACAATAAAAAATATTTTCAAATGAAACTTGGATTTTGAAGTTATAGTTTCAAGTTGTGTATCTCGTGAATTATAGGGTGGAAAAATTATTTATTTTTAGGGATTTGTAATCGCCTATACTAGTGATTTTATTCCAAGGATGGTTTATCAATATAAATATTCGGAATCATTCAATTTAACTGGTTACATAGATGCTTCCCTTTCAGGTTAGTAAATTTTCTATGTTTTAAATTATATTAATATAAGAAACACCAGTCTATGATGAGTTTAGAATAATCTTTCAGCGAATTGCAGTTCTTTAATAGGAATTACGAACTTGTAAACTAACCTTACCTAACCTAACTTAACCTAACCTAACCTAACTCAACCTAACCTAACCTAACCTAACCTAACCTAACCTAACCTAACCTAACCTAACCTAACCTAACCTAACCTAACCTAACCCAACCTAACCCAACCTAACCTAACCTAACCTAACCTAACCAATGTTTTGTATGACAAAGTTTTTTTAACAAATTAGCTAAAAAAATAAAAATATAGCCCCTCTCGTCCGCCCTCGGCTGATCTTCCACTCCAGATCGATATGAATAATTCAAAAATACGTTTTTATTTTCCAATTTATATTAAATATATAAAATTAATCGCTTTAATCCTCCGACTTCCCTGGTATCGACAGTTTTTTTCCCCAGGGGATGAATATTTGAAAACTCGGAATATATTGAAATTAGTACACTTTGGTGTTTCTTTGCCACGTTCCCAATAAGAAAACGCTCATACTCCAGCCGGCAAAAACTTCAGAATTCGAAATTTTAAAAGCAAATATTGATTAGTCAGGAAAATTTTCAGTGAATTTTAGAGCTTGGATGGGTCTCGATAGGCCTGGAGCTGGAGAATTGCTGCAAGATTCAACTCGACTCCATTATGACTCGGCCTGTGATATAACAAGTGGGAAGCTATCTCAAACCTTCCAGTATAAGATCTATCGGATCTATCCGCCAAATCGTTACCGGGTTATTTATTGAAATTAGACCAGATAGCAAACGAATCCGCTGTTTTAGTATGAACCAATTTATTTGTATGTTACCATTCTGTAGTTCGGTTTGGTGATAACAGACTTGATCGTTTTACCTTCTTTGCTTCATTATAGATCACTAAGTGCATTTTTCCTAATACCCAAGGAACACAGTTTATCACCAAGTACATTTATCATATTGATCCATTTTTTTTTCTCGTTAAATTTTCCTGGTTTGTCTTTGATGCTTTTATTGCCTATATTTTGTTCCAGTTTTCAATACCACTCACTATAGAGAAGATATGAAAGGTGACGAAAAGCATCCCCCGGAAACGTGCCAATATAGAGGTAAGGAACATCAATTTATTTCACTTCTTATAGTAAAATATTTTATTTTTGAATGGAACAATATTTTTATAAAATCGAAGGCTGCTCTTAAGTTTTGTCAAATCTGACATAAAGTTTGACATTTTCAATGGTAAACGTACGCAGAGCGTGTTGTCATACGAGAGCTATTTGAGTTGTTCACAGATACTTGAAACAATCATCTTGGTCAAAATGGAAATGAATCGTACGATGATTTTCTATGACTTTCTCGACGTGGATCAAACCAACAGCCGATTAACTTGCTTCGAGTTTTGGTGATGAAGCAACATCTTGAGCCACCGTATTCCGCTGAATTTCCATATTCAATCATGGTCACACTTCGCCCCAGGATTAGTTTCGTGAACGTGGTACAAAATCGGCTGTTGTGCCAGAAAACATCGATGAAGGTACCTCAATCGAAAGAAAAAAATACGTTCAAACGTATGCAAAAGTATATTGATCTGATTTGTTTTCAATTGTCTTAAATAGCAACTCTCGTTTAAGGGATAAAAATCAGGTGTATACTTACCTATATTTTCACCTAATTAACCTGTTTATAACTTTTAAATAGCTAAAGATAAAATTATAATACTTATTACAATGAGTGACTCGATTATTTTATCAATAATATTATCCAACTTCCAGATTTTATTTTCTACTTTAATCGTGTTATTCACTGTATCCAAAAACAATTATCCAACATTACTCACTTCAAAATAATTATTTCTTCTTGAAACAATAAGTAATAACAATGGATTCACTAAAAATAAGTCTCATTAATCTATAGAGTGATACGAAAAATTGTGGATTGTTAATTTATGATTTAACTTCGAAATTCAATTCATAAATTACGGATTCGTTTGGGTGTACGCCTCAAAAAGCGACTATGCTTAATTTGGAACGATATTTGACTTGTAGGTAATTTTATTTATAGTTGAAAGTGTCTAATATATTATCAGATATATAACAAAAAAACGAGAAAAATAATTAATTGTACTTATGTGAATTAAACACGACTCTTAGTGCTACAAAATAAACATTCACTATTCCAAAAGGTTTTAAGTGCTTTTTTTAGTAAGCTGGAATTTCTAGAATAGTTGATGATATTAATACAGAATACACTGTTTATACTACCACTAACCAAGTTGTCGTCTTCAAAGACAGAGACTAAAAACTTTTTAGTCTCTGAAGACGATAACTTGGTTATCGAAACACACATCAAACAGTATATTATTGAAACTGGTTTTTTGGCACTTGGCTGTTCGAACTTACAACCTTTCAATTATAGAGATTTTTACTGATTATTTCATAATAACCCAATAATATTTAGGTTATAGAAATGGTCCGGACGAAGCAGATCCTTATGGTTTAAGTCCTCAGTATTGGCACGTATTTGCTGCAAGATTAGCGTTTGTGGTAGTTTTTGAGGTGAGAATATATTAGAGGTAATAGCAAAATTAACTTTGGTATGGCTACAGTAACAAAACAATTTTTTTAATGCCTAGAATCAAATTCAAAATTTAAATTTTCTGTTAGTGGAAGACGAAGGGCCGAACGAGACGGCTAGCTTCAAAGTCGTTTCGTAAAAATGAAAATTCACATTTACTTCAAATAAAAAAAATGTCAACTGTGACAAAATATCATTTTCAATAAGTTTCTAAAGTAATTTTAGAATTATAATAAGGACCTAATTAATTGGAAATAATAGCAGTGATCAACTTTTCAAATATTTCTGTCTAGTTCAATTAGGGGGCACACAAAAACTGCCTCATCGTCATCACTATCAACAGAATTGATATGCCTAATTATGACATGATGAATTGGTTATTTAATGATTGAAATGATTTAGAATAGAAGTCCAAACATCCTCTTCATTATTTTAATCTGGACAATCAGATTTTTTCTTGAACATACATATTTTCTTTTTGACAATGTCTCTCATTCTCTGTTTTTTTTTTTAGATTTTTTTAATGATTTATTTTTCATTCTTCAATGATATTTTGTGCACTCTACTTTCTTGGACTCTTTAACTTCTTTTATTCATCTATTTATGGTAATTGTTGTTTTTCATTTTCTTTTGTACGCTTTTTGCTTGCTCTGTGTAACTTACGGAAAGGACAAAACATTTTTTGGGGACATTGTGGTAGATTGGACAATCCATCAATAGTCAATTTTGATTAAACTTTTTCAGTAATTTCTTTATGGAGTTCGTAATTTCTTTATGGAGTTCTTTGTCGGCAGTTTTCTCAACGAACGGCCACTTAATTACATCTATTATATACCTTGTATAATGAGCGAACGTTGTAAAATCTTTCTGAGCCCTCGTATAGTTAAATAACAATGTCCTTATGGCGTTTCTCTTACCTAACCTAACCTAACTATTTGTACTTACTTAACGTTTTGAAGGCGTTTAGTGTTACGTGACTAAACCTCGTATACCTAACGTTGAAATTTTTTTTTCATCTTGTATAATTAACAAAAAGTACCCTTATGGCGTTGCTGTTGGTGGGAGGGGCATTGGGTAACCCAAATTCGTGTCTGTGTGAAATTATGAGGGTAAGTTCCTTTTGAAAATTTCTTTTCTACAGGAATTCGTGGATGGTTCCAGGAGTACAATGGCCCAACAAAGAAAATACAAAAATTTTGGAAAAAGATATATTTTAATGTCATCTTCCTTTAGTTCCGTGAATTCCCATTTTATAATAAGAATCGTTAAACTCTTCAATATTATAAATAAACTATTAACTTCCAACATCACCTCTTCTTATTGGAAAATCTTTGACCTACAAGCCTGAGAACGGGAAATAATTTGAGGGGGTTAAATCCGGCGAAAAGGATACATGAGATAGTAATTTGAATTACAATTCATCCATTTTGGTCATTGCAATAACGGATGTGAGCTGGTGCTTTGTCTCGATGAAACAACACCGTTTTTACTTTGATTTTGTTTGCTCAAACGTTGCAATTAGCTCGCATACATAATAGTTGTTGCTTTTTTAAGATAATCGATGAAAATTATCCCACGCGCATCACAAAAAACCGATGCCATAACCTTGCCTGGAACGGTTTTTGTCTTCTTCGGAACCGGTTCTTCTTTTTCAGTTTTTTTTATTTTTTTGTTTGTGATGGAACCACGTTTCATCCACGGCTTTATTTCTATGAAATATTGCCAAATACTCGATGGAAACATCTTCCCGATGCTGTATTTGTTCCATTGTGAACAAACGCAGCACCCAACTTGCACGCAGGTTTCTCATGTCCATATTTTCAGTTAATATTCGATGTAGCGCACCTTTTGGAATGTCTACTAGGTCTACTAGCTCGTGCCCTTTCCGTCGACGATCATCCAGTGGATTTTCTTCAACATTTCTGGAATCGTCACCTCATTTGGTCGACCACTGCGATACTGGTCTTCGCAGGTCGTACGACCTCGTTTAAACCCAAATAATTTACGTTAATAACGAAGGTTTCTCCCAAAGTAGATTTTATATTATTTAGGCTAAAGCCTTTCAAATAAAAATATTGTATCACAAAACGATGACCAAGTTTTTACATATTTACAAATTCATTCAAAACGTTCACTATTAATGGCTACCAAACAAATATTAAACAACGTCTTCAAACTTGAAAGATAAGCTGTATAGATTGTGTACTTTTTGATAGTTTTTATATGTCCTTACAGCTGTACCCTGCATTTTAAACTCTCTTTTGAAAACCATGATAAAAATTGACCGCCACATTTTTTTGTGAAAACTGTAAAATTCTTTTGAAATTTTCATAACAGCAACAATTTTTTTGTACCAGATGGTTGTTTAATTAATTGCTCGATCTTTTTTTCAGCACGTGGTTTTTGCTTTGGTCGGAATAATGCAATACGTAATACCAGATATTCCTTCTGAAGTAAGATTATCTCACATATATAGTTTTTGTGTTTATGTATTCATTAAATGATGTCGTAGCTCAAAACGCAAATACAAAGGGAGGCTTTGTTAGCTAAAGAAGCCAAATATGAACACGGTTTAAAAAAGAGTGAATACGATTATGAGGAACTGATGCAAACATTCAGAGATAACAACAATACTTCTCGAAATGAAAATAAAGCTGGTAGGTACTCGTATATTCATATAATTTATAAATTCATCAAATTTTCACTAAAAACAGACGTCAAACCTGAAGTTTTGCGATTTATATGGACTCCATTTCATAAAATGATCATTATCAGCTTATATTAATCCTCGTTTCAACAGATATGAGTTAAAAACATTCCTACATCACAAATTCTTCTAAAAAGTACTGCTTTTTACTATTCAGATCAAATTAGATGTCGTGTTGGCTTCTTTTCAATGGAGAAGGGCCAAAACCAAATTCTTCAGACCAATATACATACCAAACTGGTAAATCTACTGATAGTAGTACAATTGACAAACGGAATTCGGAAAAGTAGTATGTGTTTTCTTAGACATAGAAAGCGCCTTTGACATTACTCTACATGAGGCTGACAAGTTTTAATTTGAAAAAAATTCCACCTCAATACTAAACTGTAGATGTAATTGGTATGAAAACTCTATAAGAGAAATGAACAGAAATGTCATCAAAATGGTACAATGATGGTTCCAAAACAGCAGACAGAACTGGAATAAATATGTACGAACTTAAAACTAAGTACTATAAAAGCCTGTACAACCCACCAAGCATTGTTCAAGAAAAATATGCAACTGAAAAATGTATTCATCTAGAATCCACAGGAGCTTCAAGCTCCAAGATCATAAAATCTAAACTAGAGAATTCCTGGATAAATTGAACAAGATAAAAAAAATTGAATTTTGTATGGATAGTAACGTAATATCTGACAGATTTACTAAATTAGGGGCAGCAAACCCTTAACAGGACCTGAACTGTGGTATCAGCTGCATAACTATAGGAAAATCATCGGAAACGAAAGTCGATAGGGGTAAAATCAGTTACAGGGATAATTGTCGAGGCACTGTCGCCTCAATGGACACCTGAGGACACTAGACGTAGCAGAGAATGCCACCTGCAGATTCTGCTTAGTAGAATACGGAACTTCAATCCACATTTCCTCGAAGAGTTAGATCCCACGAAACTTTGGAGCAGAACACCTGGGAGCGTATGAAATGGAAGACGAAGATCTCTTGCAGGTAGAATCATCCCACATTCTGAACTTTCTAAGAGAAGTTTATAGTATCCTAATAGGCATAGACATACAAGCTACTTCTTTCTAGAGATTGCCTGGGCATCTTGTATAATCCTGAAACCCTGAATGTGGCCATACCACTCCTCATAGCATTGATTACAACTGCTAGATCTCCTTCCTAAAACTGTGCTAATGAAATTTGGCTTCTATTAAAGCCCCATCGATCTTTATTAGGCCCCAACCTAGAGATCTATAAATCGTAAATAATATATTAGAAGCCCCCAACCTCTAAATGATATTACACTCATCAATAAATGTCTACGAAGGACGAAAAAATAACCAGTTTTTTGAAATATATAGAGTCTTAAAAATCCAACATAACTTACCTGATATTATAATTTTTTCAACCGGTTCATGAACTATCAAGATAATAACTGATACGTTCTTAGTCTAAAGAGACAAGTTAAAGATAAATAGCGCCATCTGCTAGAAATATGTAACATTAACTAATATATCAGAAATTAACCTTATTTAATAAAGAAAAACTTTTATTCACATTATTTGTATATAGGTCTTAGAGGCTCATGGGCGAGAAGATTGAGCCGACTTTCTGATGGATTGGATGCACACGTAGAAATAATAAGTCGAAAAAAGAATTCCGTGGAAAATACAGTTTGGGAAGCATCTTATTGATATTTACTGATATTATTTAGTTGTAAATGTTTTTTACTGTGTCTAATGTGTATAAATTGTTTTTTTAATTTTGTAGTTTCTTTACCAATGTGTTCGAAAATCGTAAATAACATTGTTAACAATTAATCAACCAATTATTTGGAATCTAGAAAATCAATTCAATAAATGCGGGTAGATGACAAGGACTCTTCCACAAGGAATAGGACGGTTTCATTCTATTAACCTTACGCCCAAAGTCGTGTGAATAACTAAGAAAAACATTTTTCTGCCAAAAATACAGTCAAACGCTTCTAAATTCCGTACTTGTAGAAGGATTTTTCTTTTGCCTCAAAAATTGGTTTCATTTGAGCTGAATCTCTTACCAGCGAGCATTTGTTTGAGATCAGTAGTCAGATTTGGGCTATACAGAGAACGAGGAAGCAATTCGAAATGTAATTCGTTCAATTTAACCATCGACTTATGAATCAGTGCTTTGCCTTTGTGAAACAGTGCCATATAAGGCAGTTTTCCCTTGAATTTTGTATTCAAATGATCCAACAACTCTATATAACCTTCGCTATTGATTGTCTCTCCCTTTTGGGGGTAGTCGATGAAGAATATTCCATGCGCATTCCAAAATACTGAAGCCATAAATTTCCCAGCTGACTGTTGTGTCTTTAGACGCTTCAGACGGTTGCAGTCCACTCAGATGATGATCATTTTGATTCCGGAGTGAAGTAATTTATATTATGTATAGACATGACCAAACAATTCTCTGAATCATCCAAACGTTGTTGTTTTTGATCGACTGTGAGTAAACGCGACACTCACTTTGAAAAAAGCTTTCTCATGGTCAATAAATGTAAAGACACTGCCTTCTGATATCTCTACGGCTTCGGCTATCTCACGCAATTTCAATTTACGATTAGATATAACCAATTCGTGGACTTTTTTGAAGTTTTCTGGAGTAACCACATCATTTGGACGACCAGAACGTTTACCATCATCGATGTTTGTACGACTACGTTTAAATTCAGCAAACCTATAACAAATAGTTCTTTTCGATGGAGTAGAGTCCCTATAACACTTTTGAAGCCTTTACTTAACTCGTACAGTATTTTTTTTAACAAGAAGCAATAATAAATTAACACAAGTAACTGTTTTGAAAATAACAAAAGTAGCTCCACTTAAATGGCTGTCACTTTTTTCTGACAAATCGAAATGTCATGAAATTTGACATATAGTTATTTCAAAGTTGGTGCTTCATAAACGTCATATGAATTTGACAATGACAGCGTCATCTGTGCGTCTGTCACACGACTTATACTGGGCAAAACCTCATAGGATAGCGTGTATGAGTGAATTGGTGAATAAAAAGTAAAAAATAAGCCAAAATATCATTTAATAATCGAATATAACATTTTAAAAGTATATATTAAATATATTAACTACCTATTATCACTTTTTTACCGGTGTATTCAATAGTTCACACAATTTCTCGTAAACTTTGGAAAATACTTTAGAATATCCACTGTTAGTTAAATGCAAATAATCATGCATAATATGATGGGAAATCGTTTGGTCATTGCCGACTATATGGTGATCTATGACAACAACGTGACAATTTTCGGTGACTTCATCAGCATTAGCTTCATTGCAGAATTTATCTAGAAGAAATGTATTCACGTGATCGTTCCGTTCTCTGTATTGGTTCGGGTAATGACCACGTGGCAGCAGAGTCTGAAATAATAATAATTGTTTATTCAACAATCATATAATTATTTTATTAAAAATATTAAGAAAATTATACAGAGTCTATCACATGACAGTGATTACTACCAACTTTCTCATTTCAAATGCAACTCCCTGTATATATAATCATGTTTTGGAATCTTGTCAATCCTCAACTGTTTAGAATTATTAAAAATATCTAGATTTATTAAAAAAGAAAAAAAAATTTCACATTACACTAAAAACCTAATAAGTAGATTATTTCTTACTAATATAAGATGGAGATATAAAAATCTCAGAGATGACTGATCTAATAGCAAGCATGATTTATCTTTTTAAGTCTTCTAATTTGAAGGGTTTACTTTTATTTACAATACTGTTGACATCTCCCCACAAAACTATGTCTAGTAGAGTCAGATCAGGAGATCGTGCTGGCTATTCTATCGATCCGATCTGCGTCTTCTTATCCACCGATTTGGTTCAGGTACTGCAGAGATTTGGTAAAAGGTCAGTGCTCCGTCTGGCTGACACCATATTTACAGAAACTTGTGGGTTTGTAGGATCAGAATATAATGTGTCGATGTTGGCATAATTTTATTTTGGAGTAATTCTAAATATTTATCTAGTCGTATCGAAAATTTACAGATCGTCGAACTGATGTTCCTTCCTCTTGTCTAGGACGCAAGTCTTTTGATATAGACGACATTGTTCAGGGATCTTACCAAGCGGTTAGAGAAACTCAAAGGTTCGCCATAAATGAATTATCGTTGCAATTCCCGGAAGATTCAAGATCTGCCCTGTACTAAATTGTTACAGACCAGCGGTATGCGAAAGTTGGTGCTTGCTGGGTCCCCACGAAACTCGCCGAATAGGTGCAGCTTTAGAGTTTCTTGAACAAACTGACGAGGAGCTCCAAAGAAAACTTCATTATTTTGGCCACATCATGGGATGTTCAAAATATGAGATCTTAAGTTCGTAATTTAGGGAAAAGATCTACTGGAAGGTGAATATTTTGACTCAAGAGCCTACAAAAAGGTTTACCGCCATCTAAACGATTCAGAGTTGCAGCTTTTGAACTCGAAATATGATGATAGCCCAAATCAACTCCAAAATTTAGTTGGTATATATCAATTGATGTATTATTTCTAGTAAAACTAGAAGGGTGAATCCTATAAGTACTTGGTATACAAAAAAAAAGGAGAAAATAGTGAGAAACTCTGGTTAATTTGTCTCATTTTGGTGCGATACACTTCACCCATCGATGCTAACTTCTTTAAACCGTAGATGGAGAGCAGTTCGCAAAGCAATTCGACCAAATTGACTGACTAAACCTCTTCGCCAAATATCCCCGTTTCTTCTTCAATTCGGTATCAAATAACTTAGTACATTCTGCCTTTCCTCAATCTATCGATATAGATCTAATCTTGGTGACCATCACCTTTCTAGGCGGTTAGTTCAAAGAAGTCATTGCCTTCTTTGAAGCACGTTCAGTGATTCGACTGTAACTTAGTCTTTGGTATGTACCATTGGATCCATGCTTGGTCTTTTGTCTTGAAACGTCGCAGAAACTCTCTCGGATTGCGCTTAAACATCTGGTACCCAAAATGTCATGCAGGATTTGATCCAAGAAATCACTCGATATTCCGAATGTTCCAGCTATTTCGCGCTTATTAAATCGGCGGTCTGCCAATACGAGATCGTGGATTAATGTCTTTTGTAGGACATCGGGATGTGATTCATGAAAAATCGATGTACTGTCCAGTTAGATCAACTCCGAAGCTCATTTGGTAGAAGAGTCCAAATTTGGGGGATACGGTAGATGGGGAACAGTTTATAGCTCAATTTGCGTATGCTTTTTCAGTGAACTGAAATGTACAACTAGAACAAATGCTAATGCGACGTAAGGGAGTTTTGCAACGCATAATCCCCAGTACCACCAACTAATTTAGGTACTAAATTGGATGATGACGTTCCAAAACTTCTTCAATAATAAAGAAAAATTTCCGATTTTGAGTTTGAAAGTTCTTCTACTGATAAATCGCCGATTATTCACGCTGAAGGGCTCCAAATAATCCGAAAATAGTTACAATCTTAAACATCAAGTATTTTTTATCTGGTATCTCGTTTATAATCTTTAAAACTCGTTCATGTGTGAGAATTTTTGATTTATTGGGACGTTTTTCTTCTTGTAGACACCAACTAAAGAAAAAAATTGGTCAAGAACGCAATTTAACTGATTTCACTTTGATAGTGAAATTTTCCGTTCATTTATAAACTTCTTCACTCACACTTCACTTTCAATACTTAGATGATTCAAATTATTATTCAAAACGAATTAGTGTCACTTACAGGTAAAACTATGGCAACATTGCCAAGTTGCCGTTTAATTTCTTTGATAATTTCCAGAATTCCTTCGTATATTTCATGAGGAGTACAATCAATGTTATTTGTACCGACGAATAGAACTACAGCTTTAATTTTGGAATTAAATTCCAGTTCACCATTGCGTACTCTCCATAAGACATTTTCTACTCTGAAAACAAAGTGAAACAATTACTAAAAAATTAGATAATTATCTTAATGAAAATGGATGGGATTATAACTGATAATTTGGATGTGTTTAACGTTTATTGTTATTACAGTCAATTCATCGCATTCTTTAGAATAAAACTACCGTAGGCCTAGTAATAATTAATGTCCTGATCGCTAGTTGTAGGTTTGAATTTGAAAATACCTTAAAAGATATGACTGACTATCATACAAATTTCCACACCTTATTTAACCTCAATTAGTGCGACCTTGCATCGTCAGATTACTATTTATTCATATCCATGGTGAAATTCTTGATTCCAAACGATTTTTTACATATAAAAATGTTTTTACCAATGTTTCAAAGAGCTGGCTGAACGTTGGGATAAAATTATGAAACATATTCCTTTTTGTATGATTTTGATTCATTAACTTATTACACCAAAAGCAAAATTTGTAAAAAAAGTCTCGCAAGTCAATTTTTCTACCGTATAAAGTTGTGAGATCCATGTAATACCAAGTCCTTTGATTCCTACTTAAAAGACCTTTTGTGCTAAGTTATTATATATTTAGCTAATCTAACAAATCAAGTTTAGAATTGAAATAGCTCGAAAGGCGTTTGTCAAGTACTCCTCAATGTTTGCAAAACAGAAATCTAAACCTCCACGTCAGAATACGATTCATGGAATGTTATGTGTGGTAAGTACTGATGCAGAAAGTGGAAACTTGGACCTTAAAAACTCACATGATCAAAAAACTTGAACCATTTGAGATCTGGTTCTATAGACGCATCCTGAAGATACCCTGTACTGACGGAATCACCAACGACGAAGTACAAAGACGCATTGGTCGTAAAAGAAAGCTATTGACAATTATTAAACAGAAACCTAAACCTCCATGTCAGAATAGGATTCATGGAATGTTATGTGTGGTAAGTACTGATGCAGAAAGTGGAAACTTGGACCTTGAAAGCTCACATGATCAAAAAACTTGAACCATTTGAGATGTGGTTCTATAGACGCATCCTGAAGATACCCTGGACTAACAGAATCACCAACGACGAAGTACTAAGATACACTGGTCGCAAAAGAAAGCTGTTGACAATTATTAAACAAAAATCTAAACTTCCACGTCAGAATAGGATTCATGGAATGTTATATGTGGTAAGTACTGATGCAGAAAGTGGAAACTTGGACCTTGAAAGCTCACATGATCAAAAAACTTGAAGCATTTGAGATGTGGTTCTATAGACCCATCCTGAAGATACCCTGGACTGACAGAATCACCAACGACGAAGCACTAAGACGCATTGGTCGCAAAAGAAAGCTGTTGACAATTATTAAACAGAAACCTAAACCTCCATGTCAGAATAGGATTCATGGAATGTTATGCGTGGTCAGTACTGCTGGAAATTTTGACCTTGAAGGCTCAAATGATAAAAAAACTTGAAGCCTTTGACTAACGATGTACTAAGACTCAACGACAAATACCTACTGCAGAAACTACAGAATAACTTGCACGTGCAGAAAAAATATTTTCAGATGAGATTTTTATCGTATACTTCAAGGGGGGCTAAACTTTCGGGATCCGTGGTCTACTAGACATTTAATAATATCGAAGGCGGTCTACCAATGGCAAAGCTAAATCAACGTAACGTACATGTTTATATATTTATTTTCGATAACAAAAAATAGTAAATTATCTAATGTTTCTAAAAAAAAACTTGATATTAATATTTACCAAATGAAAATTTGCCGAAGAAAATAATCAAAATAATCATATAAAAAAAATTGACCATCCTATTCACTTCGTTTAGTTGGAATTTGGGCATTGCGACAAATTAATCATATTGTGGCTGGTACGAGCTTTCAATGCATAAACACAAAAAAATTTTCATCTGTTAAACGCGACCGATGTTTGGTATTTATGACGTTCGTGCTTGAAAAAACAAATTCGCAAGGTTAGATCGATCCAAAGTATGATTTCACGTACAAAATCAATATGTAAATATTTGGAAATGAATTTCCAAAACTCAGTATCACTAGATGCTCTTTTATAAATTTTTGTTTTAAATAATTCATTAATTCTATGTTATAAGTCATAAATTAAATTGTTTAAATTATCGAGACCTAAAATATCTTGCGGTCGACGTCTCGGTCACCCCTCGTATACCTGGTGAACGCGCATTTTGATGAGAAAGGCCGCAGCTATTTGGAAGGATTAAAAAGATTAGATGAATGTATAGACTCAAGGTGTTGAAAAATAAAAATGATAGAAAAAACGTTTTGTTCCTTTGTTTGGTCGGTAACTTTTCAGATATCCCTCGTATATAAATAACGATATTTATAATGTAAAATTAGATGTAATAGAAACTTCTTGCACATTGCATCCGAACAACATCAAATCATGGAACTATTTAACGAAGTGCAAAAATATATTGACCTTGGAATTGAAATACGAAAATATTTTAAGCTTTTGATGAGCTCCAATAGTAGTTGGAATGATTTTTTCTATCCAAGTATGAAAATTGGTAACTACAATACTTAAAAAAACCATGATCAACCTCTCGCCTCTAACTACCATTTTGTCAATAAACAGGGAAGATATTTCATGTTCTTATACGAACTTTGCACACTTTGGATGATTGACATGATGTTCACTGTGTTTTAAGTCAAATAACTTACCTATCTCCCCCAATTCCGAAGTTAATACAATGTAATGAACTAATTTTCTCACTCCACAGTGAAGTGAACTGAAGTTGTTGAATAATCGAATCTCCTATGAAAAGAACTTCCGATTCACTCGTTTTCGTTTCTTGAAGATATCGATTATGCTAAAATATAAAAGAACTCATCAGAGAATCGAGAAAATCGAATTCTATAGTTGCAATTTGTAATCCCAAGACATATCACCTAATAGAGCCCTAGATATACTTCTTATAAATCCAAACCAGGAGATGAACTGTTGCAACCAGTATTTACAATGAGCAGCTCAATTATTTCATCAGTAATATTGTCCGATTTTTCTAGATCTAGAAGATCTATCATTTGTCGTACAATTCTTTAAAGACATCAGCATTCATGTCAATAAACCATATTTAACAAAAAGGTCTCTCAAGTTAGCGAACCAAGTTATAAAAAACAAAATTCTGAGGTTACAGGAAACAAGCTCAATTAGTCTAAACTTGTGGTTTCTGCAATGAACACGTCTAAAAAGGGGAAAAGAACGCGAGTTATTTCACATACTGAATACAGAACTGAACGAGAGATTGCTTTACAATTGAAGGCATGGATGATCAGTGCTCATGGCCCAAAAACTCAATAAAAGAAGACAAGCAGTTTTCAAGATCGTTCACGCTCGGGAAGGCCGAGAGCTACCAACGTCAAGATAATCTCACTGATGTTATTAGAAAGCAAAATAGACAGCACCAGAAACCCGCGTTGAGGTGAACAAAACCTGAGTTAAACTACAGTCAAACTGCGACTGAGAGATACGAAGTTGTATGGTCGTGCATCCGTTCGATGCTAATGCCTCATAACAAGAAAAAAACGAGATTGGACTAAAGAAGATTTTAAAAAAGTTCCTTGGACCGATGCATCCAAGTTTGAGCTATTAGGTTCAAAATGAAGAATCTATACTCGACGCAATGTCCAAGAAAAGATGATGCCAGATTGTGTAGTCCCAGCAATCAAACATGGTGTGAATCCAATTATGGTCTGCGGTTGCTTTTCTAGCGATGGAAATGGCGGTTTGATTAAAATTGATGGTATTATGAGAATCAAGCATGGTGTTGGACCAATTATGGTCTGTGGTTGCTTTTCTAGCGATGGAACTGGTGATTTGGACAAAATTAATGGAATTGTGAGAATCAAGCATGGTATTGATCCAATTATGGTTTGGGGTCGCTTTGGTGGAACTGGTTATTTGTTCAAAATTAATGGAATTATGAGAATCAAGCATGGTGTTGGACCAATTATGGTCTGGGGTTGCTTTTCTAGCGATGGAAATGGCGGTTTGATTAAAATTGATGGTATTATGAGAATCAAGCATAGTGTTGGACCAATTATGGTCTGGGGTTGCTTTTCTAGCGATGGAACTGGTGATTTGTACAAAATTAATGGAATTGTGAGAATCAAGCATGGTATTGGTCCAATTATGGTCTGGGGTTGCTTTTGTAGTGATGGACCTGGTGATTTGTACAAAATTAATGGAATTATGAGAATCAAGCATGGTGTTGGTCCAATTATGGTCTGGGGTTGCTTTTTTAGCGATGGAACTGGTGATTTGTACAAAATTAATGGAATTGTGAGAATTAAACATGGTATTGATCCAATTATGGTCTGGGGTTGCTTTTCTAGCGATGGAACTGGCGATTTAATCAAAATTAATGGAATTATGAGAATCAAGCATGGTTTTGGTCCATTTATAGTCTGGGGTTGCTTTTCTAGCGATGGATAAAAAAATTTACAACAACATCCCGTTTCTCCGGGTTTGCGATTAAATGGAGATGGATTCGTTTTCCAACAGGAAAATGATCCCAAACATACTTCCAAATTGTGTTGAGGAAATTTGGAAGAGAAAGAGGCACAAAGGATAAGAATAAACATGTTTTGGCCTCCTCAAAGCCCGGATCTCAATCCCATTAGATAGAAATGTCCGTAATTGAGGTTCAACCTCTCGAGAAAAAATGTGGAATTCTTTATGCGAAGATGGAGACACTATCAACAAAATGACGAGATTGAGACTTCATTCATAGATTTTAAAGGAGGATTTTTTTATGAAAAATCAGTTTAGCTAACTATAACTTTTTTAGCATCGACTGTTAATATTCCTTTTCAAGTATATTGATAGTCAAAAAGTGTTTTATTAGATGATTTAGCAGTTCAAATAAACGGTTAATATTTTATTGGAGTTTTATTCAATTTTCATACTTTCTTTTGGACTGCAGTGTAAACATATTCACTAATACAGAACTTTATTGGCATCCCTTATGGAATAACTAACTATTATATCAGTGAACAATTTTTTATAATTGAAGCGACCGAGATCATTAAACAATCTCCGCTCATGAAAACAAAGACATTAAAGACTAAAGATAGTAAAAAGGAAGTTTCCAATCGATATTATTTCATGCAGTTATTATTCGTTCTAACATACGAGGTAATTTAGTAATTAAGTTAAGTATAATGCTTATCTGAGATATATTTTCTTATATATACAATGTGTCGAAGCCATATATTTTTAGAAGTCAATATCAGAAAAACTACTTATTGAGAAAATAAAATCGATTCTAAAAACCAGAAAACTTACATCTAACCATCAATTTAGATTTAGAGAGCAATGTCCCAATAGAACAAGTTCACTTAATCACAAAAAAAGTGTACCAATATTTTGGAAACATTGTTCGGCTGACCAAAGCATTCGACAAGGTCTGATATGACGGTCTACTGTACAAAATCAGGTAAAAGCCTCCCAAACAACCTTTCGCAAATCCTAAAATCTTATCTGCAAAACAGACACTTTGAAGACAAAATTCAAGAGTAGATGTTAAGAGTTCCACAGGGACGTGCACTTGGTCCGATCCTGACGCTACCGGGCTAGTATCTCATCAGGACCCAGCTGTTGCCTCTCAAATATTGTTGAAAAACTTTCCTGGTGGATAAAAACTTGAAGAATTATAGAAAATGGAAATAGATCTGTTAATCGGGCATCTTCTGCAGCAAAAAGGAAGTGCAGAATACCTTGGAATTCATCTTAACCGACGACTAACCTAGAACACCCACCCATATACTAACCAAGAGAAAGCAATTGGGTCTAAGATTCCAACTAAAAATCAACGATAAACTGCTTATATAAAAAGTCACACTAAAACCCATCTGGAGTTGTGGTATTCAACTATCGGGCACTGCATCTAATTTAAAACTAGCTAGTCAAAAATGCTGAGTTATTGCTTGTGACCTTCAAATTAAGTCTGTTAAAGAAGAAATAACTCTCAACAACAATCATTTGCTCATCATAAATTTTACAGATTGCAAATAGGAAAGATGTTGTTGAAAAAAAAAGATATCGACACTTCAATTTCAATATAAACACATAATTTAATTAAAAAGCTAGTAAACTGAATTCAGGGTTAGTCTGATCGACACCCTGTTTTATAAATATAGCTTTGACTCTGTTTTTCCATGAAATTGATGTTCTAATACAACCCCTAGAGTGTTTAACTTCAAGGGCGGTGAATTATGATTGTTTGCTTTTGGCTTAGAGAGATGTTACTAAAATAGGTGTTGTAAACCAAGTTTCCTCGCCGATCGACACCGAAAACTATTCTTGGTGTACATTTACTTAATTTCAATGGCGTAGTTTATTATATGTTAATTTATTTAGAATTATCGATGTCAATTCATTTGAAAAAATTATCTATCCAATTGTTCAAATTATACAGAATGGACACAGAAAACGTCCTGATGTTTGACAGTTTTGATTACATTCTAATTTACAAAATCCCACTGCTTGATTCTGCAGGTATCTGATTTTTTTAATGAAATTAATTTTAAAGGAATTTTGACAGTGTATGGAATGGATTAAGGATAGATATAACGATATATAAAATCGAATTGAAAATCGAAACGAAAATCCATGGTTGCCAGTTGGACAATGGCCGCGAACAGAAGTTGCCATGATTTTTGTGAACGACTCTCGTTCAGTCCAGATCACGATACACATAATTAAGTGCAAACACAACTCTGGATTGCTTGCGCTCATTTAAAAACAATTCTTTTCTAACATTTGTACAATTTTAATTCTGTTCTCTTGAAAAATTAGCCAACGCAACATTTTGTACGTCATTCGAAATTTGGCTGGTCTTAAAAGACCCAAGTATGCATCAACAACACGTTCTGGGTAGATTAAAAATGTCAAACTTAATGATGTCAATGTCAGATTTGACATATTCATATCAGTTTTGCCATATGTCAAAACTTAAGAAGCAGCCCTCGTATTATAACTTCACATTGTTTCAATTAAGAAGTGAAGGATTTTTTAATTTATAACAAAAAAATAAGTTGTTTCATTTTCGCGATTACCCTGTATATTTGTAATTTAAAAAATTTCCATTTGAAATGTCTTCAGTATTTGTAATTTGTGTATATATGTACTTAATAAATGACTGAAAATTTAAATAACTAACCATTGTACTTATTAAACCGGTTTTTTTATGGACAGTAACTTTTTTACTAAAATTCAATTTATGTATTATTGATAGTAGACACGCAAATTCGAAACTTACCTGCGACATCCACCGACCATCACCAACAGTATCTTCGGGAGGTTCAGGTTTCACACATGGATTTAACATTATATAAATAATTCAGTAAAATTCTCACTCATAAACACTACGAAAATTTGTTTATTTTCTATTCGCCCCTTGTATTATAAAAAATCATCAACTTCGATGCATCCACGTCGCGTTATCTACCTTAAACCAATTTTAAATTATTCCTAACTTGTACACAAGTCTGTTCACTGTAATTTAATACATTCATAAATGGTAAATCGTTGTAAATATCCGGTCGTCCTGAAAAAACCATCTGTGTTCATACCCATCTCTTTAGCCGGCAAAAAAGATTAGACCAGTTGAATATTCACTATTCAATGTAGTTTTAAAAGTTATCTACTGAGTTGGGTTAGTGTGTGGAATGATTTGAAATAAATGGTAAAAAATGGAATCTACAGCACTTTTAACAATTTTGTACGGAACCTCGATAGCAGATGGCAGCATATGTTTCAACTTTAGATTTAATAGTATATTACGTAACAAGAGTTGTAAGTAACTCATTACGCACGAAATGAAAAATTTTATGCACGAAGCCACGCAGTACTTACAACTTGTGTGACGTACTATACTTTTTCTACGCCCATTCATGCATGCTACTTAAGAAAACGTGTCCTATTTTTAAAGAAATTGCATAATGTGCTGCCTACATTTAGGGGCATCACTCTTCCAATCCTAAATATATCTCGCTAATGCTAAAAGTTTTTATGTTTTTTAATTGACCAAATTTGTGTAAACATACCAAATAAAGTCTCACGTAATTAAAAATTTCATTGTAATTTAATTATACCAAGAGGTTCAAGTTTTCGTCATGTTGGAATGTTGACAGAGTTGACTTTAACATATGTAGAAAAAGTATTTAACATTAAAAATTACTAACGTACATCTCAATTTACGTGTTTTATAAAAAACGTATCAAACTTTTAAAATAAGCTTCAAACAATAATGAATGAAAAATAATAGTATTTTAGCATGATAGTACTGATAATACTAGCTTACAAGAAGTAGAAAAAGTCTTTAGATGGTTTGCAAGTAATGTCGTCTACGGGGGTTATGCAAAAAGTAAATAATTATACGAGAAAGTATTCGTTAAAAGGCGATCGAATCTTATAGCTGTTTGTAAGGGAGTTTGGTTTAAGCAGGGTATCACACGTGTACTGAACCCTGGAGATTTAAAAGCATACATAAAAAATCTACTAACACCTGGCAAAGTCATTGGAATCTAGATTTATCCAGACGAAATTCAGCATGTGAAGTATTTATTTAAAGAAATTTATGAATTAAAGAAATATCACCAAGCCACGCCACTTCTTATCACAAACTGTCTAGCAGGAATATTTTAAAGGAATAGTGTACATACGCTTTCCGATAGCTTCGGCCGATGGAAATGCATTTATGTTTACGATTTGATGTTTTCATTGGTAAACAGTGAAGGTGAGTCCACGTGGACTGACGGTTTGTTAGATGTTTACCGAATGTTTTATGCGGGGAGTAAATATTACTTTTAATTTTTTAATTTGGTATGAGTGCCACGCGTATTTATGAAATATTCCAAATTTGCAATTGATATTGAAAGAACTATATCTGTAGGGGGTTTTAGAAGAAGCGAAGAAGTTTTTTTTAGAGGGCTTGTTAAAATGAGGGATAGTGTATACGAGACTATGCATTGTTTGTATGTTGTTGCATGTTAAAGAACTTTCTAGAGTAACTAGAAGATCCACAAGAAAGAAAATATATAAAGGATTGTAAACGATGAGGAATAGTGTTTACGAAGGGAGGGGGCTACGCAGTTAGTTAAGTTTTTTTAAAGGGTTCTAAATTCTGAAATTTTAATATTGAATATTTTAAAAAAGGTGATGATTTTCATAGACAAACTCATAATGTTATTTCTAGTTATGAAGCATGTGCAGACCAATAATAATAATTTCGCTTAAAATGTCATATAGGTGCATGTGTAATATCTCCAACGATTACCTTATAATTATTCAGTATCGGGTTTCACAAAAATCACAAAAACTAAAAGTAGTAAATAATATACGGGGTAATTACATTATTAATAAAAAGAAATAACTGTTGTCAGTAGTTTTTAGTTGATCTTTGATTATGAGAGTGAAAAGATTCCAATTGAATTTCCCAGCAGCAATGATCTTTTTTGATAAATGATGATGTTAAATATGAAGGATTACCAGACAATTTTTCACTTATAAGCCCTCGATTTACTATTTCTGGAGGATCTTCAAGAATTATCGTGAAAAAGAAAGTCCTACAACTATTTATTTGAAATATTTGGAAAATTTAACGAAAAATCGTTAACAGCATTCAAATTAGGAACGGATGCAGCGTATCTTCGATGCGATGTTTGTCAAGACAAAGACATTACAATTATAAGGGTAGTTTAGTACAATATGGAAAATTCTTAAAATAAAAGAAAATATTAGACCATAAGATGTAATATTATTTATATATTATAATGAATTCAATCAATTAAAGTTACAAAACTCGTCTTCGTCAAACAGTATACATACGTTTTTTTCATCGTTTTAAAAACGACACTGCAACCACTTTATATCCTCACCCTTTTTCGCTATTTAGCTGAAGTAAAAGATGTCACTTTGATGGAGTAGCTTTTGTGTGACGTCTCTATTACCGCTTGTTTCGAAAAATAAAAGAACTCGACCTTATCATCATTGAGCACTCTTCATACTACTTTCAAATCACAAAGAATTCAAAACAGGAGATAAAAGTTCCGGAAGGCTCATTAAGAAGCTCGGTTTTTCAAATTCACATAAATAATTATTATAACAATGTATACGTTGAATGAAATGTACGAGGGAAAATCGACAAATATTGTTGAAAACGAAGTAAAAAGAAAATGTGAAAATCGAATTGAATCCTTTTTAGGCATTTAAGAAGGTGATAAAGGAACTCATTTAAAGTGTTTTTAACCATACATGTCTTAGTGCAATGTTTGTTGGATTTTGAGATACGGTCAATTTTGTGTTTTTTTATTTTACGAGGGTTTTACTGCCGTTTGTATGAAATTAAACTAAAACAACAAACATTAGGGAGTTTATTGTCTATTAACGCACATAAGGAGTCTCCTAGTCAATCAAATAAAATCTACAATACA
Organism: Diorhabda sublineata; assembly: GCF_026230105.1. Taxonomy (NCBI): domain Eukaryota; kingdom Metazoa; phylum Arthropoda; class Insecta; order Coleoptera; family Chrysomelidae; genus Diorhabda; species Diorhabda sublineata. The sequence goes on from NC_079479.1 coordinate 9,613,467, forward strand.
TTAAAAAACATACTAATTATCAAATTATGGCCTCAAAAATATCAGAAAGGTATTTTTTCGAGTTTTCGTATCTTTAAAACGAAAAAAATACCAATGCTATACTTTAAAAACATTTTTGTACTTTTATCTTCACAAAAAGACAAAAATCATGACAAATGAATCAAAAATGTAGAGCTACGGGATTTCTGAGACAACAGGGGAGAGTACGATTTTAGAGTCGCCGCGATTTAACGGATTTGGCTTAATTAGGCTAAAATAAATCGAAAACGAAGAATGAAACTTTTTGATATCTCGCTTCGCTTTCGAGATATCGATACTTCAACAGTTAGTTCAACAGATGGCGTTCAATACTTCGTTTCAAATGAATATTTTATCACCTCAAATTCAATATGAATCTTGTAATTCAACAAACAAAAGATTTTTCATTTAATTTTTATACTATTTACGCTGATACTCTAAAATTATATTATAAAAAAACAGATTTTTATAATAAAATGAGAAATTTTTGATAACTTTCATCACTCTGTGACTTAATAACATACGATAAATACTTGAATAATTTGATGTTTTTCATAAAGAATTGACGAAGCCCCCCAAAAGAATAAAAATAATAATAAAATAAAACTAAAATAATTCTCACGCGAAGAAAATTTTTTAGACAATTTTGGCTGTAAAAAATTCACGATTTTTGAACTTTTTACATTCAAAATGCGCCACGAGAAGTTGGATTAGGTTAGGTTAAGTTGTTATATACAAATATTAAATAAAAATAAATTTTTCCAACTTCAAGTATCGATATCTCGAAAACGAAGGGAAATATTGAAAAATTTTATACTTCATTTTCGATTTATTTTGGGTCGATTTACAAAATGGCATAGTCAAATCCAGGCGCCACGGAAATCGTACTCGTGCAGCACAAACATAAAATTTACACGTTGCAAATGAAATCAATCAAACTTCACGAGATGGAAGAGAGATCGTTTGTATCGCTTAACAACCACAGAATTAAAACATAACTTTTGAAATGAATGTCTTTGGTGCAAAAATAACCTCTGGTCGTAACGTCTCGCAACCCATGTTTATTTTTTGATACAGATGATCCCTACTAAGAATTTCCTCGTCATAAACTAATTCTTTAAGCCGACCCCAAACATAAAAATCGACCGGCGTCAAATCTGGAGACATTGCCGGCTACACAATAAGCCCATTCCGTCCAATCCATCGGTTCGGATAATTTGCCTTTAAATAGTCCCGCACTGAGCGATGAAAGTACGCTGGACATCCGTTATTTTGAAATATCATACGTCTTCGAGTAACCCAGGCAGATCTTCTTGCAAAAATTGATGAATGGAACCCAAAGAATACAGTTCTTCTCTCATAGAATCGGAATGAAGATTAATATTCTTTAAAATAAGCCAATTTTGTAATTTCTTTGAAGTACTCTGTCCTCATCGTAGTGTCACTGGAAAGAATAGACTCAGAAGTCAATAAAACACCATTTGAACTGCTCCTGTGTATTATTTTTAGTCCGTGTCCCCCGTTTCTATTGATGGATTTAAAAATCAGTAGATAAATTATTTGGAAAAGCTAATTGATTCATGTTTCATCTAAATAACATATATTTCTTCTTTGGTTTCTCATTTCTCTTAGATAATTTCATCTACATACATACATTGTATTGGAATAGAATGCTTTTTTCAGCGAAAAACTATTTCCTTCAGTAGTTTCCATAGTGGGCTTCGACCTTGACAAGACCTTTCCAAAAAAGAAAGCACGTACCTTTTTTAATAACTCTGTGAATTGTAAATTTCCCAAGCACACTTTTTTAAAAGTATCTGTGACTGTCTAGATGATTCTTTTCCTTTATTGTTTTCATCATCTTTTCCATGACTAGTATAAACAGCAGTCGGCTAAGACTTGTCTTCATTTCACATCGAATTGAAGAATTCATTGTATTTGTAATGTTCATTGTATCTTACATACACACAAACCGTAATCAGTGACTATTCGTATAAATAATCTAACATTTATATATTCAAAGCTGTACCCTAATTTAATAACTACGTTTACGGCCCACAATTCAAAACATCTCTTCCAATAAATGAAATAAATTTTCACTCAATGTCAACATGAAACTTATTTATAGGACTACCGTCTAATAATTAACTAATAAAAGGGCTCATTTGGTCCAAAATCGACGCAACCAAAGGCGTAGATTCAACATTTTTGGACGGAAATATTAAAATAAAAATGATAATCACATTCATGATTTTCATCAGCTCGTTTATAAACGTCTACAGTTTCTTCAATTGCGTTCTCTATCTTGAGGTAAACAAAGAATCCAAGTCATCTGAATGACCCCAAGGTAAGCTGGAATTTCTGCAAACGTTGATGATATTCATACTACACCAACACTCACAATTACACTGTATGACGTGCGTTTCGATAAGCAAGTTATCGTCTTCAGAGATTGAAGGTAAAGTGAGTTAACCACCATTACACCAACACTCACAATTACACTGTCGAACGCACGTTTCGACAAGCAAGTTATCGTCTTCAGAGACTGAAGGTAAAGTGAGTTAACCACCACTACACCAACACTCACAATTACACTGTCGAGCGCGCGTTTCGATAAGCAAGTTATTGTCTTCAGGGACTGAAGGTATCTTTGCAATTCTTAGATAAAGAGAAAGGATAACAAGGATCAGGGTATCTCCTAGCAGATTCGATCTTCTTCCTCAGTGAGTCATATATAAGTTTTAGTAACCCAATAATTTTTGTACTCACTCCAACATCGAATAGTTTTTTTTCATAATAAAGCATATTCTACATTATCAAAAGCTTTCATAAAATTAACAAATAATTTCCTAGAGGGCAGGCGTAAATAATATAAAAATTTGAAATACAAACAATTCATAGTGATGATAATGAGGCTAGAGTTCCTAGTACTACATAAGTAATTGATAATGGTGCGCCGCTGTGATGGGGGTCGTTTTGGATCACCATTAAGTAAGAATAGAACTACTATTTTTATTAACAACAACTTATAATAAGGAAAAATATCATTAACGATGTTCATATTACTTTTTTCAATCCTACGTCCATGTAATCCCCCGAATAATAATATTATCTTCAAAATTACTCACATGACATAGCCCTTAATCGCTAAACGTACGCCTTCTAATTGGGGATTGTAAAATCAAGCCACCCTTGACTGACAACCGACAGTCAATTGTTCCTTGTATCGGGTTACTAGGGTTACTTCTATTCATTTCGTTCAACTTACTGGGATTTTATTAAGTTTTACTGACACGTACTCCATGTACCTTGAAGTAGGATGTGATTATCACAAGCAGGATTTCTATTATCTTTGTAAACAGGAAACTTTTCAGAAGCTGCCAATATATTTCATCCTTAATGAGGGATTCATAATATAATTATTTGCTCAATTTCATTTCAACAATCTCATTTCAAAATATATAATTGAATAGTAAATATGATTGTTGTGGGATTGTGGCAATAAAACACCAATGCCACAATCCTACAACAATTATCATCATCAACACCTAGTTGATTCCCATTGAATTTATATAAATAAACAAATACTAAACAACGTGGCGTCTTCAAACTTGTATAGATTATGTATTTTCTAATATTTTCGCCGTTCGTTATGACTCTTTCAAGCATGGTAAACACTATGTTGAGAATGTTTAACTCTAAAAGGTACATGGATGATTCTCAATACGCACGGAGTATCTAAAATCCCATACAAAAAAATCACTATTATTCCAGCTCATACATTCAGTTTTTCGGGATATTGGGTGTATCCAACGAGGATTGTTACGTGAACAGTATCTACAATAATTAGGTCAGCAAACTCTTCAGGTCCATCAAAATCGTCATCTCTGTCAACTATTGAACGACCGTTACTTTGTATGGATGGAATTTATTATCACTATCAATATCAATCACAATATTTTTAAACAAAGAATCCGATTATGGTACCTCGTGCCTTCTAATTCAATTGGTTTACATTATAATAAAAGATTTGAAGTGTTCGACCTTCCTCTTCACATATTCCACGATTAAAATCTTTCCAAATGACTCTCAATTGAATTTATGATGTCGACTAAGGGAATAGGGTGGACAAAATAAAGAATTTAATGAAATTATTAACTTTTTGATGTTGCTAATGAATAGGAACAAGATAATAGATAATAAAAGCATGATCTCTGTTGGCGTCCAGATGACAATGATGCTTTGTTGTTGTTGTCGAAGTTGCGCAGCATATTTTTAACGTTTTCTCCCCTATTGACAAGGGTGTTGCCGGGGTAAAAATACTAGTAGGAGGTATATTAGATCTTTTATCTAATGGTTTGCATTGCAAAAAGTAGTGTAGATTTATTATCCACTTATTACACTATATATATTTATATTTCTAAATATTTTTGATGTTAGCTCTCTTCTATTTCAAAATTAGTTTTTTTGTTAATTGGTCGAAACGTCAATAAAATATTTTGATAAAGACTTAAAATTAGTTGAAACGTCAATAAAATATTATCATATTTTGATAAAGACTTAAAATTAGTCGAAACGTCAATAAAATATTTTCATAAAGACTTAAAATTATTTGAAACGTCAATAAAATATTTTGATAAAAAAACTTAAAATTAGTCGAAACGTCAATAAAATATTATCATATTTTGATAAAGACTTAAAATTAGTCGAAACGTCAACAAAATATTTTCATAAAGACTTAAAATTAGTCGAGACGTCAATAAAATATTTTCATAAAGACTTAAAATTAGTTGGAACGTCAATAAAATATTTTGATAAAGACTTAAAATTAATCTAAACGTCAATAAAATATTATCATATTTTGATAAAGACTCAAAATTAGTCGAAACGTCAATAAAATATTATCATATTTTGATAAAGACTTAAAATTAGTCGAAACGTCAATAAAATATTATCATATTTTGATAAAGACTCAAAAGTAGTCGAAACGTCAATAAAATATTATCATATTTTGATAAAGACTTAAAATTAGTTGAAACGTCAATAAAATATTTTGATAAAGACTTAAAATTAGTTGAAACGTCAATAAAATATTTTGATAAAGACTTAAAATTAGTCGAAACGTCAATAAAATATTATCATATTTTGATAAAGACTCAAAATTAGTCGAAACGTCAATAAAATATTATCATATTTTGATAAAGACTTAAAATTAGTCGAAACGTCAATAAAATATTTTGATAAAGACTTAAAATTAGTCGAAACGTCAACAAAATATTTTCATAAAGACTTAAAATTAATCGAGACGTCAATAAAATATTTTGATAAAGACTTAAAATTAGTTGGAACGTCAATAAAATATTTTGATAAAGACTTAAAATTAGTCGAAACGTCAATAAAATATTATCATATTTTGATAAAGACTTAAAATTAGTCGAAACGTCAATAAAATATTTTGATAAAGTCTTAAAATTACTTGAAACGTCAATAAAATATTTTGATAAAGACTTAAAATTAGTCGAAACGTCAATAAAATATTTGGATAAAGACTCAAAATTAGAATTATCATATGATAAAGACTTGAAATTTTGAAAAATATTAATTTCTTCTTAACCAGTAAGCTTCAAAATATCATATTTGGTACAGTGAATAAGATTGCTAAGAGCATTAAGTAATGGTTAGTAAAAAGTGATCTAACCATTCTGGGGGTTAATTGGGGGTGATTTAACTTTAAAATCTCGCAAAAGTTTTTTATCCGTCAGTTGATTAAAAAAATTGAATTTTATTCCATAAATAATCTAATTATCAAACTAGTTGTCAACTTTGTCAAGTAAAAGTTGAATTATCAGGAAGTGAATTTCCTTCCATTTATTCCACAACAGGATAATCACTATCCTAAGTAAAAAGAATGCAAAAAATACAATAAAAAACAACAAAAATAAAAAGAAAAAAATACAACCCAATATCTGGGAAGAAATGTTTTTCTTTTTTCTTTCGGGCATCCCATTCTTTTTCTTCTTTGATCAGTTTCCATTGTTTGCTTTTTTTCTTATCAGCTCGATGCAGTTCACATCAATACCATTCACAACAACTCCAGTCCTGCAGAGGAGTAATTCCTACGTCAGGACCAAACCTGATAAATCCTATCATCAACATCAACTTATCCAAAAAAAACTAACGTCTCTTTTTTTGTCTAAAGTTTGGGTTTTTATGTTTTTGGACTCTTTGAGAACTAATTTCTTCTTTAAAAGTTAGTGTTTTTGAGTGGTCACTGTAGTTTATACATATTTTTGATTTCTATTAGTGACCCTGATAGCTGCAAATAGTTATTGCACTGAAATAGAACACAAGATTCAAGTGATTATATTTTTATTGAAATAAAACACGTTCTCTATGAAAATGATCGGAATTTATTCATAACTGACATATAAAAATGATGCACAATAAACATATTATGTATAATATTCTCGACAAATAGTTTTTAATCGAAACAAAAAGTTAAATTCTTTCGGTATAAAATATTAAAAGTCTTCAGTGGGACTAGTACTATAAAATCTTCTAGAATAGGATGCGGGAGATTTGTCAAAAACTCCTATAATACTGAACCATCGTTTTTGGTAAGCGAAAATAATTAAAAGAATAGCTGGGATAGCAATTAACAATCCTGAAATAACAATAATTTTAATTGTCTACAATTCTATTTCAATTTCTTTGTATTATAACGTCACGGATCTCTTTTAAGTATTGAAATATCACTTTTAAAGCCATGGCTCAGCTTGTACAGTATTTTTTTCATCAAAAAGCAATTATAAATTATCATACTAAAATAACAAAAGTAGCTTCACTTAAATGGCTGACACTTTTTTCTGACAAATAGAAATGTCATGAAATTTGACACATAGTTATTTCAAAGTTGGTACTTCGTAAACGTCATATGGATTTAACAATGCCAGCGCCATCTTTGTGTCAGTCACACGACTTATCGAGTTATGTTTTATTAATTATTGACACTAGTCTTAGGGTCAAGGATGACGAATAAATAACACAATAAACAAAGTTCGATAATTACTTGAAATTTAAATATATATACATATATGTACCGGTACCGGTCAGTCAAGGGTCGAAGGATCATTGTTTTATTGAGGAAGTTGTTCAAGGAAACAGTATAAGGTTGAAAAATGTCACCACACTGTGATGAGGAAAATATTTAGGTATACTATAGTGGATTTAACATTTAAAACATTACCACCAGTACCCGATCACCAGCAAAACTTACCACATGAATATTAAAATAAAATACTTCCAAACCATATCAATATGTTTTAACCTCAGTTGCTATAGTTCAATATCAAGCATATATTGGTAAGTGCTGACATCTTCAGATTAAAGTCGAAAACTTTTCAGACAATCTTTGTATATAATTATTTTTATAATTTTTCGATATTTTAGTGAAATATTTCGATGATTTATGACTTTCGATAGCTGCTCAATAAATCAAAGTAAAATAAGAGTAATGATTGGGAAGGTATTTTATGAAAATTAAATGTGATGAATTGAACAGAAAATGAGAAGAGAAAAATGAAGAGAAATAGTAAAATTACATTTCGAATAAGAGCGAGAATATAAAAAGACACCGACAAAAAATTTACATCTACCTGAAAACAGAACTTTTATATTTTAAATTAAATATTTATATTTACCGGTTAATAATCCCACAAGCAATATACCATCTCTTTCGGGTCTATGTCCATAAATGTCCAAACATCTCATGTGACTTTTCTTCATGTAAATATCGTAAAAAGTAAGGCTCTTCATTTCGACTGGTGCTGCACACCTGAAACATATTACGAACATAGGTAGATAATTAAATACGAGAGCCTATGATCGAATGAATCAGATAAGCCCATTTATCCTTAGGGTCAATTCTAACGTGCACCCCATATAGGATTTTACGATGGGCCCAGTATAGGCCCAAACTTGGACCAAGTATCTACAGCTCTGGCACTAGCTTTGAAGCCGTTATTGGCCCAGGCTAGGTGGGATTCTGTCTCTCGCTTGATTTACAAGCCTGGACCAGTCTTGTAATGGGATAGGAAGGCCGAGGCTAGGCTACATAGAGTTCAGCCAGGTTTTATTGACTATAGAATGGCCGGGGCTAAGTTACCCAGACTTCAACCAAGTTTGGGCGATTAATGGTTTGCCAAGGCCGGGTTTCTCAGCGTTGGACCAAGCTGGGGGCTCCTACATGGCTCAGACGGCCAAAATAAAAATCCAATTATCCCAATCAAGCAAAAAATTTTATATATTTTTAAAAATAAACAAACTTAGGTTGAATAAATATGCTTAATTTTGAATGTTAAGGTTGTACCGAAAATAAAGTTCCCATTTTGTGGATAAATATAAAATATTATTTATTATTATTAAATAATTTCGACAGATTTTCGAAGATAATGCTTCAGATTTTATTTTTAAGTCGAGGAAGTGGCGCTCTTAAAGCCTTTACCTTCTAGAAAAAGCGACATGGAATCCAGCGTTGTCTTGAAGAAGCAATAAGCAAATAAGCAGTTTTCCTCTCCGATTATATCTATTTGGGTTCATCGTCGTCCCAGATTACATTAAATCCCAATCCCAAAACATAGTCTACATCATTTTTCCTGCTAACTGCTTTCGTTTGAATTTCTTTGGTGACGGTGGACCAAAGACGAATTGTTGTTTTGTTACGGGGGTGTACTGAAAACTAACTGTGATGATAGAGTCAAAAAACTTCTCCTTATTGTCTTCCACACATTGTTGAACAAACTTATGAGCACAGTCAAGGTTTGGCCTTTTCTATCACTGTTGATATTCTGGACAATAGCCCGGCAGTCTTTCTGTCCGTTTTTTATCGTGAACTTCCGTCCGTCTTTTAGTAAAAGTGCTGAGCTATTTGTGAACGTTCTGAATGGACATGCACATAAAATTCAGTGTATTGCCGATGAATTTCCACGAAAGGGCGGCCTCTAGAATGCTGCACACGACACTGTTGACTAATTTAGCCTAGCACCTTTCATAAAGAAACCCCACTTTATGTAAAAACATCATAATTAATAAAAATCAATTGAAAAATCTATAACTTTAAACTATTACATAAAACAAGGTGCGAATGTCGTAGACCTTTAAATAAAGACTTATGACTGCATTAAATGCCTAAATTGAAGATCCCACTAGAGACACGGAAACTAAAAATCCAAATGTTTTTGAATGTTTACAGTAATGCTTTAAGTAAAATGCTTCAAAACCCTGATTTGAATGTTGCGGAATGCATTCGACACTTGAATAATCTTGAAAAATAATTGGAAACCAAATACCTGATGATTATTTTGAAATATATGACGAAACCACAACAAAATTTGCCATCGGGAAGCTTATGGAAGAGATCCGATTATTTTATTAGAAGATTGCTTTCTATTTTGCAATTTTTAATCACGTAATTTGCTCGGTAATTGAAATATTTACATTATTATCTGGGTACTGTTCATTATATTCATACATATTCCGTTTTCTGTAGGAGTTTCATAATATTTCTAATGATACTCTTTTTATAATAAGAATCGTCAAATTCCTCAAAATAGCTGATATCACCTCTTCATTATTGGAAAATCTTTGACCACTGAACCATTTTTTCAAGTTTGGAAACAGAAGATAATCCGAGGGGACTAAATATGGTGAATAGAGTGTTATTCGCACTTTAATTTATCAATTTTGGCCATTGCAATAACGGATGTGTTTGTCTTGATGGAATAACCTTAGCTTCTTAACCAAATGCGGTCGCTTTTTGCTTGATTTCTTCGCCCAAAAGTTGCAATTTTTCCTTTTTCAAGATACTCAATGAAAATGACTACACGCTCGTCCCAAAAATCCGACTCCTGAAGTTGGAACGGTCTTTGCCTAACGTAACCTAACGAACCATTTTTCTGATAGTCACCCGTGACTAAATCTGGAAAATAAAGTAGTTGAGGGAGTTATAATGAGGCACTAACCCACTTTAGCTTTCTTTGGTAACGATTTAACTCTAAAATCGTACTGTTTGATCTGTTATTTGATCTCTGGAATGTTTTCGATTACGAGGGTGCAAAATCTGATACATAGTGCTTTTAAACAACGCTAAAGTTCCTACATGATTACGTTTGTATTCTATTGAGAAAAGCTTTTCCATAATCAAGAAGCTACTGAACCCCGTTTGGATTTTATGATATCTTCCGCTTTCAATCACCAACTCAACATTGTTTTAGAGGTAGAAACATAAACTAAAAGCTCAGAATGTTCAACATCTTCCCTTCTTGTACGATCTCGGCTAAATGCAGTGAATCACTTTTTACTAAGCAATTCATGGAAGTAGGATTGCATTTTCAATTAAAAATTGAACAAAGAGTGAATAATTGAAAGAAAAACATACTCACGTAACTTGTTTAGCCATAGTTTCATCAATTTTCAAATATATCGGCATGAGATCGTCTATTAACCACTGATTTTCACATTCGCAAGTCCAAGGATTTTCTCTTATATCTAATTCTGACAAACCATCCCATCGAGCGATTATTTCACTGTCTAAATAAGCTAGTTTGTTATTTCCAATATGAAGCTAAAGAAAAAACAAAACTAAATCTGCACCTTTAGATGTCAGTTTTATAAACAGATGTATGAAACTTGAGGTTTCAAAACACTTGGCTATTTTTTTTAATTATCATAAGTATAAGTATTTTAATTTTTTGAAAGTAAATTAGGCGTTGAGTTGATTACAACAAAGCAGCAAAGCAGTTCAGCAAACTGTTTTCACGATTAAATATTAGTATTAGAATACAGCGGCCCTCAAATTCTTTTGAAATTTGAAAAAAGATGAAATAAATTTGATTTCAATTGGCAAATGATTGTGCATTTTTTCTCATTATACAGTATTGATCCCTGATAGATAGTTATGACCATTTTAAAATAGGAAAAGTTTCCTCACAGTTTAGTTTTCCAACATTAATAAGGAAGGAAATTATTAGGGAAGAATATGGAATATAATGTTTGAAGGAAATGTTACTTACTTTTTTAATCGGTGGATAGACAACACCGCCGCCAACTTCAGATCTACATGCAAATGCTAAATCTGCGATGGTTACCAAATCGATGTTATCACTCATTATCAACTCCGTCAAATTTCCCAAACCACACAAAGCGTATCTATCAATAACATGTAAATGCTCGTTTCTACACAGATGCAGAACTTTTAAGTTTGGCATCAATGGAAACCCACTAGAATTTAAAAAATTTAATCAGTTAAACACGAGGTGTGGCTATTAAGTAACTAGCTACCCTTGCTTCAAAAAAAATACGCATGCGCCAAAGGTTAACGACTGTCAGTTGTTTAGCCTGACATCTACTCAGTCGAACGTTATATCCACTGTGTCTGTAGAAAAAGCATTGTAGCCGTATAGTTATTTTGTATAGAGGCTGTTTTTTTTGTTTTATCGTAAAAATGATTAATGTAAAAATAAAACAACGGTTTGTTGTGAAACTGAAACATAATTTATAGAAACGAGTATATGACCATGAATGTTTGTCGTTTCGACGTGTTTTTGAGTGTTTTACGCGTTTTCAAAATGGCTGCGAAGATCTTGAAGTGTATGACAGTGAATTTTTGTCGTTTCGACGTGTTTTTTAGTGGCTTAAGGGTTTTCAAGATAACCGAGAAGATGTTAAAGTGGATAACAATGAATTTATGTCGTTTCGACGTGTTTTTTAGGGGTTTAAACGTTTTCAAGATGACCGAGAAGATGTTGAAGTGTATGACAATGAATTTTTGTAGTTTCGACGTGTTTTGAGTGGTTTAAGCGTTTTAAAAATGGCTGCGAAGATGTTGAAGTATATGATGATGAATTTTTGTCGTTTCGACGTGTTTTTGTGTGGTTTAAGCGTTTTTAAAATGGCTGCGAATATGTTGAAATGTATGACCATGAATTTTTGTCGTTTCAACTTGTTTTTTAGTGGTTTAAACGTTTTCCAGATGACCGAGAAGATATTGAAGTATATGACAATGAATTTATGTAGTTTTGACGTGTTTTGAGTGGTTTAAGCGTTTTAAAAATGGCTGCGAAGATGTTGAAGTATATGATGATGAATTTTTGTCGTTTCGACGTGTTTTTGAGTGTTTTAAGCGTTTTCAAAATGGCCGCGAAGACGTGTTTTTTAGTGTCTTAAGCGTTTTCAAGATGACCGAGAAGATGTTAAAGTGGATAACAATGAATTTATGTCGTTTCGACGTGTTTTTTAGTGGTTTAAGCGTTTTCAAGATGACCGAGAAGATGTTGAAGTGTATGAAAATGAATTTTTGTCGTTTCGACGTGTTTTTGAGTGGTTTAAACGTTTTAAAAGTGGCTGTGAAGATGTTGAAGTGTATGACAATGAATTTATGTCGTTTCGACGTGTTTTTGAGTGTTTTAAGCGTTTTCAAAATGGCTGCGAAGATGTTGAAGTGTATGACAATGAATTTATGTCGGTTCAACGTGTATTTTAGTGGTTTAAGCGTTTTCAAGATGACCGAGAAGGTGTTGAAGTGTATGGCAATGAATTTTTGTAGCTTCGACGTGTTTTGAGTGGTTTAAGCATTTTAAAGATGACCGAGAAGATGATTCACGTTCGGGTCACCCTTCCACGTCAAAAACGAATGAAAATATCAGAAAAGTCAGTAATTTCATTAGATTTTACCGTCAGTGAAACATTCGCGCGATTTATAAATCTATAGGAATGTGCCCGGCAAATTTATGATGAAAATTCTTGAGCATGAAGAAGCTCGCTAAAATATTTGTATTGACATTTTGAATGCGATCGAAAATGACTCAAACTTATTAGTAAAGATAATAACGTATGACGAGTCTGTGGAAGCTGGGAAAGAAAAAACAGTACGCGCTCTGAAGGAACTGAAATAAAAAGGCTAAATTAAGTTTCCCAAGTTTTTAAATAGCGAAATTCCGCACCATTTTTTGAACACCTATATAAATTTTTGTCAAGGTTTTCACAGATTTCGAAAGCTATAAATATTATTTGTCCAAATCACAAAAATATTAGACCTGACTCACTTAGAACTTAGAAATATAGTTTTTTTAGTGAAGAGCTGCATGTGTCAAAAAATTTCGAGAATGTGGAATAATTAAAAAATGGTGGATTTTAGGCATACTATGCCTCATATAAAGTTATTTTGAAATTTTGCGTAGATTTCAAAAATATAATAAAAACCTTAGCATTACGTGTAAAATAACGAAGTTTGGGTCCACTTCCGGTATAACCGGAAGTTTCAGGAAACGACAATTGGAAAACTTATGCAAGCAAATTTTCAAAACAATAGTCGCAATACCTTCCCATATACATATCGATTCAGCTTGTCGTATATAAAGGAGGGTTAAATATTGAAGTTGATGGAAAATAAATATTCATAAATATCAAAATAAAATATTTTTATCTCCAGTCTGGTTATTTAATAAACATAACTCGTAATGACCAAAAAACGCGATTTTTATGTTTTATATCAGCATACAGAAGTCATTTTTTTAATTAAAACTGCATAGGTTTCTCCAGGTTTGACTCATAGTGATAAAAGAATATTTCCAAAACACATACGTGCGATAAATCAGTAGTTTCGATATTATAAGACATATTATGAATGCTAGATCACCGATAAGATAAATGATGTATAAATCGTAGGAAACTATATTAAAAATTATATCTTAGCAAAGTGATTAGCCCCTGTAAATTTTTCGAGTTGAAACTTCTGTCATCTAATATTGAATATTCAGAATGAATTGTTCGAAGGAAACTTACTTTTCTTTGGTTAAATTAGTAAAACCCGTATTGTTAAGAAATAGTCGCTCCAATTTTTTCGCATCGGATAAAGTTTGTGGTATTTTGGTTATTTCTTGATTACCTGATAAATCTAATACACGTATAAACTTCGGTGTGTGTAGCAAATAATCCGGCAAACCACTGATCATTGTATATTGTAGATAAAGTTCCTGAAAATAAAAAAGATATATATATATATATATATGATTTGTAAAGACGTCTTTGCCAGCTATATTATGAGCGGTTTCGCGATTTCTTATTGGGAACGTGGAAATGAAACACCAAAGAAGACTAACCTTAATATATTTTCCGAGCTTTCGAATACTTATGTATTCATCGTCTGGAACTGAAATTATACTTACAATAATTAATTAAGATTTTCGGTGATTTTTGATAGTATTAATGATTGTATAAATTTTAAAATTAATAGAATTCAAAATTCAATATTCGAATTGACAATAAATTTTATAGGTTAGGTCGCTACAAGTGAAGTTGAAATTTGTAGGTTAGGTGAGGTTAGTTAGTTGTTAATGGCGTTGAATTTTCATGGAATTTGTTTTTTCAAAATCTAAAAGATATGCATAAATTACTCTTAGGTTATTTAAATCAGTTTTCTTGTTAATGCATTGATCGTTCTGGACAATATATATTGTTTCAAAAAATAAACGTTTTTTCTAGTTTTTTTCAGTTGTTAAAACTTTGGCAGATTCATATTTCATATTGTGTCCTTCATGATAGACATGAGTCGCTAATAAACATCTATCATTGACCAATGACCTTTTCGACTGACCAATGTACTTTTTGTCACAATTTAAACAAGGTATTTCATATACATACTATGCTAGGCATTTATCAATTGGTGTTTTATCTTTTACTTTAGTAAAAATATATTGAATATTAAGTGTTTGATTGTATGCTATTTTAAAATTGTGTTGTTTAAATATTCTAGAAAGTTTAGGAGTAACTGGGGTGTATAAATATATGGAATAGAAATGTTTATGTCAATGTCAGATGAATTATACAAAATTCTTTTCAAAAGATATGGAGGATATGAGCTTTCATAAAAAAGTTTGCAGAGTTTTTTTCATGAAAAATCGGATCAGAAATTTTGAGGACTCTATTTTTCATCTGCAATTGATTAAATTAAAAATAAATGGAAATTCCTATAGTAACCAGAATCAATATTTCTATCAACGTCAATTTGAATATTGAATTCAATGAGTTTTAAAATTTATACAAAAATTAATACTATCAAAAATCACCGAAAATCTTAATCACATTGATTTGAGTAGTCGAGGCGAGCCACGAAATTTAAGTAGCAAAGTCGTAGTGGAACAAGAAACATCGTATGTTAAAAGTTGAACAGTATTTCTAATCAAATGATTATCTCACTGTTCAATGTAAGAGTTTTAGTTCTTCGAACCACTCACCGCTCGAGTAGGTGGCTGACTCCAAGTTTGAGGTTATTATATCGAAAGCTACGACTTGTTGTAACATGTAAGTTTTATTTTTTACAAGATTATTATAGTTGAGAAGCTTCCAAAACGTTATTTCTTATCAACGAAGAATTTTTGGGATACAACGCTGTCTTAATTATCATCATATTCGAAAGTATTTGTCAACAAGCTTTTGGGCTGATAATTTTCAACGTTTTAGCACCTAATTTTCATTTATTCTTATTGCTTCTACCTTTTCTTAATCAAGATATTCAAAAATTCGGATGATGTCTTGAGATATTTCACCCAAAAATCAATTGATTTTTATAGATCCGGCGTTGAAAATTGAAAATAACGAAAGTGATTACATTGTTAATGAGAAATTAAAACTCGTTTCAATTTATTGTAAGAAAGGGTATATCTTTTGATATTCAATGACCTTCCCAAGCAAATAATTTTCATTTAATTTTCTATAAAATTTAAATACGGATATTTGTTAATGCAGAATTTTTTTCATACGTTTTGGTGCTAAATTATGATAGAAATAACAAAAAAAATTAATGATTAACTGCAAATAGCTAGAAAATCTATTTTTATCGATTTTGTGGAAGGCACGCAATTTCCTTTTAGCTCCATACACTTTTCCCAGCGATATTAAATAAGTTTGATAATCTTCTCATAACAAGAATCGTCCAGATCCTCAGAATATCCATTAACTGCCGAAATCACCTTTTCATTGTTGGAAAATTTTTGATTACGGAGTCTGGGAACAGAAAATAATCGGTGGGGGCTAAATCTGGTGCATGAGGTAGCAATTCAAACTGTAATTCGTTAATTAAGGTCATTGCAATAAAGAATGTGTGAACTGGTGCATTGTCTTGATGAAACGATATTTTCCTTTTAGCCAAATGCTTAATTTGCTAACCCAAACATTATTCAACGTGCATCCCTAAAAACGTCGCCATGACTTTGCTTGCAGATGGAACGATGTTTTGCTCCGTATTGATATGATGAACACACGTTTCATTTATGGTTATGAAACGACGGTTCATTTCTGTAAAACATTTAAAACTTTAAACATATACTGTATAGTTTGTGTACTTTCTAATACAGTGGTACTTTTCAAGCAACTACTGCCATCTCTAGGTGATGCCTCGTAGATTTAGAGACCACTACGTTCCTTTTTGACTAAGCTCTGGAAAAATTCTGTTATTTCTTACCTTCAAATATATCAGGTTATCTATAGCGAGAAGAGTATGATGATCTATAACTTCTAATGGATTGAAACTCAAGTCCAAAATTTCTATATTTGTTGTATGTTCAAAAATATCTTGATTTAGACTATGTAATTTGTTATGATCCAGTCTGAGTTCCTTGAGACTTCTCAGAGGCATTAAACTCTCTTCTAAATATAATCCCTAAAAAGTGCAGCGAATATAAATTGTTTTGAGATACGGCAACATTGTTAACGCTGATGTGAATATGTCAAATCTGACATTGCTATCAAAAAATTTGACATTTTTAATGGTGAGGTACTTGAAACATTCATCTTAGTCAAAAAGTGGAATTAAATCGCAAAAATTTTCTATGACTTTTGATATGGATTAAACCAACTTCGCTACAAGATGAATTTCGTAAACTAGATGTTAAGATCGTCATTAGTTTCATTGGATATCATATTTGACAATCGCTCAGAAGAATCTCAGTCGATTGGTACTCAACTCAATACAAGAGCAATTCGGTTTATAGGTGATCCAGAGTTGACCAGAAACTTGTACAGTTTAGAGTATGGAAGAAGAAGAAGACTCTTTTTGGCCGATTCTACTACGACAAATGCTCTTCCAAGCTGTCCAACATAATCCCATCTAGCTCATGAGTACGAGGTTCGCCTACTGACGCCCGAAACGTCAATTTATGGACACTCACTTCGTTGGAGTTCTAATAAACTGACAGTGCAAGTGAATCAGCTACCAAGGCACGCTTTTTTTGAACTCTACAGCCTACAGAAGCTTAAAATCAATATCTACAAGCATCTCCATGCGGCAGATACTACTTGAACCACACTCCTGTTCTTACTTTTCATATAAAAATACCCAAAGCGATTTAGCCAATGATCGATGGAGAGAAAATGAAAAAGATAATAAACAAACCATTCATTGAAGTGATTACTATACAAATATTGTTAGTACAAGACTCCAGAAATGGACAGTGATAATGACCGAACATCTGCGTTGATTGGACAACGACGTTAAATATATGCAGAGATCTAAAAATGAACCACGACCATACTAGATCGATCTTGCTCGTACCAATCTAACCTGATCTACCCAAAAAACTGAATAACTTTCTTCATTTGAGCTTAAAAACTATTATACCTGACAGATTTGTATAAAATGTTGATACATAACCTCAAAAACATGGCGGAAACTAACCCCACAATCATAAATTTTTTTCTAGCATTTCTTGGAGCAAACTAAATTGATTGTACTTACCCTGAAAGCATCGGGGTGAATTATTTCCAAATCATTGTAACTTAATATGAGTACAACCATGTTCTGTAAATTCTTAAAAATACTATCAGAAATATTGAAGATGTTATTGTTGGCCAAATTCAAATAAGTTAAATTTGATGTCGGAAAGATCTTGGTGAAGTCAATAAACTTGTTGTAATTTATAGTAATGGAATTGTATGCTATAGATGTATTTGTTGCATTTGAAAACCAGAAGTAATCCGAAAATATTTCATATTCTATCGGTTTTACACACGTAACATTTGCAGTTGTTTCGTTGTTGTCTACTGTACATGCACAAATTTTACACAAAGGAAATTTATTTTGATTCACATCTGCCCAACTATAAGTGACCAAAGTGGTTAATAGAATAAAAAAGTGAATTTCCTGCATTCTGAAAAAGAAACAAAATCGATTATTATCCTTCAGGAATTATATATTTCGACACAGGATAACTGTTAACTACATTCAGAAAAAAGCAACTCCACAAATCAAACTAATTTAATTCTTCATCCAATTAATCGATTTATTCTAATTGATAACTGAATGAATGTATCGAATTAATCTCTAGCTATTTCGCAACATTCCTATTTATTTTATATATATTAAGGATTGCAAAATATATTGTTTTTTGCGTATTATTTTTTTTAATTTTAATAATTTCATATCTCTTGAAATTTTCTGAATCATGGATTCTTTTCGATCCGCCACAAAGTAATATTAGTCTGAATATAGATATACCGGGGTTCCCGCATAAGATCAGATACAGACCAGAGGCGTGTAGGAAAACTCAAAATATCACTATTGAAGGTCTCAAAGGAGGGCCTAAAATTTCGAAAAAAATGAGTTTCTTTGCAGCCCCTTTCAATTAAAATACTAAATTATCACGATTGAAGGCATCTAAGCCCAAGATTTTGGAAAAAATGAATATTTTTGCAACCCTTTAAATTAAAAATACTAAATTATCACGATTGAAAGCGTTAAAGCCCAAAATTTCGAAAAAAAAAATGAATATCTTTGCAACTCTTTAAAATAAAAAAACTAAATATGGTACACTGCTTGAGACTGTTTGAGGGCAATGAGCAATTCTAAATAGAAGGCGGCGAAAATATTTTCGGAGGTTAATTAGAGGTGATCTAACCTTAAAAAATTTTTTATCTGTCAGTTGATTTAAAAAAAAATTATTTTCATACCATGGATAACTTAATTCTTAAACTTTTTCCAATTTTGTAATTTTCTATAAAAGATGTGTTTTCAAAAATGTTACGTGGGGCAGTCCATGAGTTTTTGGCCTCAAATAATGAATAGAGCACGTTCGGAAAAATCTGTGTCCATCTTTTTCAAGTATTAAAAATTGTTCCAAGCTGGGAACGGAATCATTAGAAGATGACTAACGTGTGGAACATCCCTTGACGGTGACTACTCCAGAAATATAAAACTAAAACCAAATGGGAATACAACACAGCACATACTAGCATGCAGTTCTAGTAACTGAATTATCAGATAAGAGAAAAATTCTGATATAGCAAAAAATGGGAGTTATTGCTGTTAGGAAGAATCTGTAGCGTGGAAGAACATTGAAAGAGGTTTCCAAATTGCGTGGCTTCTCACAGAGAAACAGGAAACTTTTATAATATTAAACGAGAACGTCCTGTTCAAATGAATCTATTAGAACATATCCAAGATCCTTTGAAAGACGAACTACTGGATGTAATTCACTCCATCCAATAATTTGGTATTAGATTCTATAGAATATAGAGGGTGTCTCATAAATAATGGTAAATAATCATACAATACGAAAGTCTTGATATTCGAAGTATAGCCCATCGTATTCTATGATCGTTCAGCATGCTCTTTGGTATCTTGGTTAAATCATTCTTTGAGATTAAATGCAAAAAATTGTCGTACTGCAGTGTCTATGTATTTGGATATTTCTCCGGTAAAACCTCGACTGTATACCTCGGCGTTGATAGATCGATCATCTAACATGACGGTAGACCGTAATTAGTCAAAAACGTGTAATCCGCGTCAATTAAGAAACGCGTCCTGAAAAGCGACGCGCTAACCAATAACAAATTTATTTTTTCAATTCCTTAAAAACATGTAATTTAACGGCCTTTTCAGTTGTAGAATCTGTTCCATTTTTGTTTGAACTGATGTATGAGAGCTCGCATTGTCGTGCTGGAAAATCATTCGTCTTCAGCGATTGGTTTTCCCGATTTTTTCAAACACTTTTGGATAAAAAATGATGGTAAATTTTTGAGAATTGACCATTCTACGTTCCTCTGATGGAACGGTGGTGATATATCCAGTTATTTTGTTAAAAACAGGCGACCATTTGCTTAGAAGTGCTTCGAACTTTTATTGATTTGGCTCGTCTTGAAAAACCCATACAGTCGATTGTTATTTAATTTAGAATTCATAGATTCATGATTTGTTGCTTATTACTACTTTTAAGGCCCCGATTGAATTTGGAAAACCAGCTAAAGACGGTGACTAAAAATCACCAAAAGTCGAAGCAAGTTGATCGTCACACTGCAGTTGCTATAATCCATATCGAAAGTTATACAAAATTATTGCACGATTTGATTCCATTTTTTGGCCAAGGTATTTGTTAGAAGTATCAAATCGAATGACACTCATATGACAACACGTTCTGAAAACGTTTGGCATTAAAAAATGTCAAACTAAATGATGCAACGTCAGATTTGACATATTGACATCAGTGTTGCCATATCTCAAAACTTAATTAGCAACGCAGCGCCTTCAATTTCACATATTTCCTTCGGCCACGGCTGTTTAAACTTTTGTTTTGAATTACAGCTTTTTGATACACGATTTCCATCCCATTTATTATAAAAAAGTAAAGCAATTGCAATTAGAGTTACTGCCGAAGTGAGTCCCAGAGATGGACAAACATACGAACTTTTGAATAATTATTATCATTAAGACAAAACGAAAAACAATCAGCAACATCTAAGATCGAACAAAATGAACAAAAAAGTCTTTTAATTTAAGAATGATTAGGTTAGGTTAGTTTGTGTTAGGTTATGTTAGATTAGGACTTTTGTTCACAGTAATAAACATCCAATCTAAATACAGGGATTGAAAATACCTTCAGTCTCTGACGACGATAACTTGATTATCGAAACGCACGTCAAACAATGTAATTGTGGGTGTTGTTGTAGTTATTGTGTGAACAGTGTGTTCAGTATGAATATTACCAACAGAAATTCTGAGAATACTACTAAGAATTTTAAATGTTAGGGATGAAACTATAATTTTTGAAAATGTTCATCTATTTTTAAACGGATTTTAAAAAAATTAAATGTTTGTATTCACTTTATAGGTGGAGTAAAAACATTTTTCCTATAGGTACCTGTAAAATGAATCATTTTCCTATTGTATTATGAAACATTTCGAAAACAAAAGCAATTAAAATTTCCATTGATTTCTGGGTATTAAATCGACGAATTTATTGTGTCTTATTAAAATTTAGAATCTCTGAATAATAAAATACTGCGTTGCGTAAATTTGTAAGTTTATCAATTTCGGTAATTTGTTCAATCAAATTTCGAATTGTGCCGGAAAGATGTTATGTCTATTACTTACTTTGTAAAATACTTTCAACTCTAAATTAACATCACTACAATATGAAACTGTTTATAATATACTATACTATTCACGTTAGGTTTAGTTTTTAACCACTAGAAATAAAAATTGTTTATCTTGTCATCAATTATCTTATCTCCATTCGGATTAAGTAAATATTGGAGGTTCAGACTTCTACGAAAATATATCATATCTGCTCAACTTATTGCAGGTAATATACACCTTTACAAAGCTTTTTAATGATTCATTTATATAAAAAAAATTATGATAAAAATGATAAACTTTCTAAAAGAAATAAATGTTTAGCATTGAAAAATTGAGTACACACTATATTTATATTATAAATCAACTGAAATGGCAAGTGAGACATTTACTATTATCCTGGTAAACTATGAAGGGTAAGAAATATTTCTATAGATCGTAGTAAACAGGATTCCGAAAATCGGGAACTCTCAAAATCACTTGCAATTTCGTACGTAAAATCAGATATAAAATGTATGGAGTAAATTCAATTTTTGAGATATTATGTAAAAAAACATGAAATAGGTCGATTTTTATTCTTAAATTGACAATTTGTAGTTTGTAAATATTAATATCCTCCAGGACTTTCTCTGAATTATAAACACCCCCTCGAAAATTTTAAACAAGTGAGGGGGTCATGTGTCACCTTGTTTGAAAGGGATCATCTTCATTTAACTCCTGAACCAGCTCTACTTTGTAAAGGTGGTATTTCTCTTAATTCAAGGGGGCTATATTTTTAATCTCTTCAGTTATCCTAACTTTTAGAAGCTCAGTATTGTCAGGTATAATAAAATATACTTTAGAAATAATCAGGTATTTTCGTATCTGCTAAATATCAGGAAAAGATCTTTGAAGATACTAAAATATAAGTCAAAAAGCCAAATAAACAATTGATGTGAATCTAGTAGGCTTCTGTCATTTAAGTACTTGAAGTTGCCAAAAGATGTCAGTGTAATATTTTGGCGCTTATTAAATTTAATCATGGCTCATTTGTTCGAGACTCAAAGAATAGCCATTTCAGATTGGTTGTGGTAATAAAACAAGAACTCAAAAGGTTTATGAAATGTCTAATAATAAATACCCCGGTCAACACGTTTCGCAGTCTGCAGTTATTAAAATTGAAAAAAAAGTTTCGTGAAACTGGATATGTAAAAAATATTACAAAACCAATGTAAACTTCTTTCTTGGATGGCCAGAATAAATTCAAAAAAGGCTTTTTTGAAAATGATCTTTATTTTTTTATCTGTCTGACGCAAGTCTCGATCAGTGTTACCAACATAACTTCTCAAAATTCCCTTTCTAGAGCGCGAAATTCGATTTAAAATATAAAAATGCTTACACCAAATAGAAATATTCAATTTAATGATGGAAAAAAGTTAGATGAAGATTGAAGAAAGAAAAATCGAGAATTTTGTATAAAGAAAAATTTCCTTACAAAGTTCAGTTGGTTCAGGAGTTAAATGATGATGTTCCTGATAAGAATTCTGGGAATTGATGATGGACAGATGCAGTTTTTTTTAATGAAACGACGTTTCATTTGAACGGAACGGTTAACAAACAGAACTGTAAATATTGGAGCAGAGAAAACCCTCAATGAATGTGTTAAAATCAAACTCAATATCTCAAAAAACTTGACGTTTGGGCTGCTATCATTAACAATAAAATTAATGGCCCTTATTTTTTTTTAAGTTAATGGTGAAGTTTATCTAGATTTTTTCATCAACTTCTTAGTGCCTACAATCGATCTATTTTCCACTTACATTATTTTAGAGTGGATATTTTAAAAGCTGCACAAAGAACGTAATGATCGAGAAAATAAACTTCCATTGTGACTTCTATGAGGTAGAATCTCTTAGAATGCTCTTCCCAGTTCAAAAAAATAACCTCCGTAGACTCCAGAAGTGTTAGTGCCCACTTCGAACGTTTATTATAGTTTTTATTTGATAAGTTGTAGACTAACCAACTAAATTTTTCTACATATGAAATTTTCCCTTATGTAAGTAACATAAATAATCACAATTTATGATAATTTTCTTCAGAATGTCTCTTTATGGCGAACGGATGTAGAAATGTGTATAAAATTGATTTTATATTAAACTTGAGCATATAGACGAAAGTGTATACAATAATCAATTTTCGTCATATATTAAAAAGCTACAGCTACAGCTACATTGGGGCGAAAACCGTCGTCCTCTACAGGGAAATTCATCGGCTGTGAGTGATGAGTATAGATTGAACTCCAACTATAAACAGAATTTAGTTAGCTACCACCTCCGGGTGAAAGAAATAAATAGTCTCCACAGTATTTTTGAGCATTTGAATTTTCCAAATGACATGAAAACTCCACGAGGAAAAGATAAACGATGTGGATTATGTTCAAAATCTAACCTCTACTTACTAAGTTATATAATCAAAATCTCAATGTTCATATTATTTTTTCAGTAATTCAAACTTTTCCTTAAATTTTTCACACTGATTTTCGTTCGTGCTCTCCGACTGTATATGCCGCAAATTGCTCGTAACGAATCCTATTCTGATATAATTTTTCCAATAACGTTCAATTTTCGTTCAATATGGGTTTTCCAGCTAGCTCGTATACTCACTTTAAAAACAGATAAGTTAATAACGGAAAAAAATCAATAGTAATGCTGAATGGGGTGATTCGGAACTGCCGGAAAATCAGCGAGCAGGTCACAACGATTTTTTATATTCCATTGAACATTTTTCAGGTTTCTTTAGTCATTATGAAAAAGTGGATTCTATACTAAATACAGATAAATTTTGTATAATTGGGCTTATTCTCAATTTTGAAAAAACGAGAATAACAAAAATAAACATCAATATACTTTTACATGCACTTGAAGCGTCCATTCCAATTGAGGTATAGTTTTACCAAGGGCAGATCCAAGGTCTCGACAAAGGGGGGATCATTATTATTAGGACGAGTCCTCCCCCAAAGGCATGGCAAGTTAATTACGTTGTTTTGACAGCATAATGACGAATTTTATGCAATTTTTACTTTAAACCTCAATTCCTAATCGACTTCGAAACAAAAAAGCAAGTTAAATCCTGTTTAGGAGGTGGGAGTCATGACCCCCATGACTCTCCCCTGGATCCGCGCTTGAGTTTTACCAATATCAATTGCAGATTATAAAAATCCTTGCCGACAATTTTGTTTGATTTACCATAGGCCCAGATACCTCTATTTATAAATTTATTATTTTTATAAATATAAATAGACGAGTAAAATGTACCTGCCTGTAAGGGGGTTTGGTTCAAACAGTGTACCAGACGTAAACTGACCCCTTTTTGTAACCCATTTGATTTTTTTTCTGGAAAACGAAATAGGATGCGTTGTCCATAGCTGACTGTGGTGGAATGTTAGGTAAAAGCTGTTTTGACATTAAACCACTTTTCAAATAATTCTCCTATCATATCTTCATGATAATCAGCTGCACAGTTTTTTTAGCAGATATTAATAAAGCATTAGAAACCATCTTTGCTTCCAGCGTTTTCCTCTTGTCAACCCAACCGAAATTTACTACATCATGATTGTCGAACCATGTTTCATCTAGATAAATCTTGTGTTTATTAGTCTTTTACCTGACGCAAATAATGTTCAAAGGATTTCTTTCCTTTCAAAAAGACTAGAATGTGGGATGGCTTAAATTAACAGAAATCTTCATCTTCTCTATCAACTGCTTCTAGGTGTTGTGCTCTGGAGTTGCTTAGTGTTCAAACCTGCACGCCGCATTATCTGCTAGGTTTATCTATCTATCTCATTTGGATGATTAACATCAGGAAACAGTCTTTGTAATGTAGGCACTAAGAAGTTAATCAAAAGATCTAGATAAACCTCACCATTAACTGTGCCCTCTGAAAAATAAGGGCCAATATTGTTGATGATACCAGCCCAAACGTTCAATTTTTTTAGTATAATGAGTGTGATCCTCAAACATCTAGTGAGAATTTTCTCTGCTCCAATATCTACAGTTTTGTTTGTTAAACGTTTCGTTTAAATGAAACGTCCCTTCATCAGAAAAAAACTACAATTCTGCATTCTGTCCATCATCAATTCACAGGATCATCTTCACCTGAACAAACTCATCTTTGTGAATATGGTATTTTTCTTAATGCAAGGGGGTTTTTTTGGTAATTTCATCATGTGTCTATTAGTCTTTTATCTGACGCAAATAATGTTCAAAGGATCTCTTTCTTACTGGAAAACCCTGCGTTTACAGCTGATCCATCAATCCCACTCCTTTCAGAAAGACTAGAATGTGGGATGGTTTTAATTGCCAGAGATCTCCATCTTCTAGATCAACTACTCCCAGGTGTTGTGCTCTGGAGTTCCTTAGTGTTCAAACCTGCACGCCGCATTATTTGCTAGGTCTAGCGTGTTCAGGTGTTAGTTGAGGCTACAGTGCCTTCATAGAACTCCTATTTGTATTCGTAGATTGTTCCTACTTAGGTTGATACGATCAGCAGATCTAGTCTGGTTATAGTTTGTGGTCATGGTTATGGATTTTATGATATTGGAGCTTACAGCTCCAATGGTAGCTTAACTATGGAACAAGATGATGATCTTTTATTTGTGATAGCTCCTATCTAGATCACACTGAACAATTTTTTTATTTCCATAGATTTTTGCCCGAAAAATGATTGATTCGTTGCCCAGGTTTTCAGAGTCTTTTTCAGAAAATGTGATTTGTTCTAATACGACTCAACAAGGTCTATTTTGAACATCGAAATTGTTTCATAATTATTCTTATACCAAGAACTATTTTCCACATTTTATTTTGATTATTACTAGAACAGTTTTTTCAGTTTTGTTTTAAACTTACTTATCCTTCTCGTTTCTATGTATATGAACCATTTTAAAAAATTCATTTTGTCTTGTATTTGATTTTGTTGCAAGAATTTATCAATTTTGTATGTTATTTTGTTATTAATGCACTTTATGAATTACAATAAATTTCAGTTATAACCGAAATTACCGCTTGTATAAATACTATTAACTGAGTGTTTGGGTTTCTATATCAATGATAATACGAGGTCTGGCTATTAAATAACGAGACTGCGAGCCTAGAGGGCGCCCTAAACAGGCGTTAGGTATCAAAATATCTTGTTTATGCACTTCCCAAAAACTCGTTTCCGTCACTATTTTAGTATTTGTGTAGTAGCTCGTTAAATTAAAAAAAAAACTCCGACTGAGTGCTATAAATTGTATCAAGAGTCCTATTGGGACAATTCTCTATCTGGTTCGAGTGTTTTTGAGTGGTGTAGTGAGATCCGAGTAAGCTCTGAAGATGACCAGCGCCCATATCGTCCTTCATCTCCGAAAACAGTGACCAAAATCAACAAAATTGTGCGTGCAGATTGTCGAATGAGCATCCGGATGATTGTCGAAGCTGTAAACGACGATAAAGAAACGGTTAGAAAAATTTCACACATGACAAAAGTCTGTGCGAGGTTTATGCCAAGAAATCCTGACTCCTGACCAAAAGTTCTTACATCGAAGGGTCTGCTCAGATTTCTTTGAAAGATTAGAAAAAATATCTGCTTTGGAAGGGACCCGATTTGAGTCGATGGAAGCGGTAAAGCAAAAAACGACATAACTTAGGCTAAAGGCTTCACAAAAGAAAACCTCTAGCACTGCTTCGATCAATGGAAAAAACGTATGGAAAGTTGTGTTGCGAGGAGAAGACCTCGTATATAGTCACTACCTCTTTAACATGCGTTAAACAACATTAATTATTTATAAATTACGCAATAAAACATCCATTTGCGTTAATACTCAAATTGTTATTGAAATTATAGTATAGCAAACATTAAATTTTGAGAAATTGATATTCGATTCGATCATTATTTCCACGATGTTTAATCCAAACCGAACACAGATTATAATCCGTTTAAAAGATTATAATGCAATACCCTAAAAGAAAAATCTCAAATTACCATTATGCACTTATATTAAAGTTATGAGCTGGACTAACTGCGCTTATTATTAATAAACTTAAAGGTTAATAATTGTTCGATAGGCACCGCACGATTCAGCGTGAAATGTCACCAAATGTCAACCCTAAAAGCACTAAGAGAGCTGAAAAGCTGCCGCTACCAGCGTTCACGCTTCACGCTAACATGATATCAAATTTACTCTATAGTCGAGTAGCTAACAATGTTTTTCTGATTCTAGGGATATATATATATATATATATATATATATATATATATATATATATATATTGAAAAAAATGTAAGCTAAATGATATACAAGGGCTCCAGCAAAACAATAATTCAAGACAAACTAATTTTTTATCAAATATCAGGATAAACTAATTTACCAATTCGTGTAATCTGGAGTAATCTTTTTGTTGTGATACCTCAAAACGCTGCGATTTTAACTCTTCATTTCTCATAAGTTTGAAACTACACACAAATATATTTTCACACTTTTAACTAGGCACTGTTTGTTATTTCATTAATATTTTTGGTCCTTTATCCATAAAAATCACAATCTGTTTTGTTTATTGTTTCAATTGATAAAAAGTTATATGGAAGGTTTTATACTGCGAAGTCTGACTATTAAATAACGAGACTGGTTACGAAAAAGGGTTTTATTATAAAAATTATTCTACATTCGAATGCTTCACTTCAATATACTGTCCTCCCCTCGCCACACACCTTTCCATACGTTTTTCCATTCATCGAAGCAGTGCTGGAAGTCTTCTTTGGTGCTCTGTCGTTTTTTGCTTCGCCGCTTCCCAGCCACTCAAATCAGGTCCCTTTCTAAGCAGATCTTTTTTTAACCTTTCAAGGAAATCTCAGCAAATCTGTTGACGCGAGAGCTTTTGGTCAAGAGTTGAATTTTTTGGCATCAACTTCGCACAGACTTTTGTCTGTAAATTTTTGTTAACCGTTTCTTTATCGGCGCTTACAGCCTCGGCAATCATCTGGTTGCTGATTCGACGATCTGCACGCACAATTTGGTTGATTTTGGTCGACCTGGGCGCAGGTCATCTTCAGCCAGATCTCGTATTAGTCCATTTAAATTACTTTGCTACTGCACACCTACATCTCGGGTGTTATCCAACTTCTAATAGTGTGTTCTCCACTTTTTATAATACTAAACATCCCTTCACAGTACCTGACTGGAGACTTTTTTTATTATAGTAGTTTTCACCAAAAAATCACAATAAAATGTTTTTTCCATTAGTTCTTAAACAAGCTAAGTTGCGGTGATTACGAGAGCTGCTACTTAAGTTTTGAGATAAACAAAAACATATATTTACAATTGGATACGGCTTTATTTTTATTTCAAAATATTCTCCATTAAGATCACGAATTGTCGAAGTATTTTTTCAATTTCGATTGAGGCACTTCCAAAACACGTGATTGGAACGTATCCACCGCTTCTTTAGGTGTGAACGTTCACCTCGTAATTCATTTTCATTAAGAAGAAATCATTGGGTGCCAAATGAGGACTCTATAGTGTCCCATCAATTCGATTATGTGACTGTTCAAAGCTGGTGTACCATTCAGAATTGATCTTCTACGCTGCTCTAATGGACCTAACCTAAAAAGGTGACCATTTCCTTCGAAATGCTTCTTGCGCGAACAAATTTTGTTGGACTTGGTTCATCTTAAAAGATCCAAACAGGAGATTAGTTTCTAGTTCATATGCATAGATCCATAATTGAATTTTTTCAGTATTTCTTTGCACCAATCGACACTAGTTCTTTTTTGAGCGAACAAATATTTTTTGCAGCCAAGTTTTGCGAGTGGAACTTATGCCCGAATATGCCTCATTCTCACTGTATGTCATATGACGATCTTGCAATATCAGTTTACGTATAGCATCGATGTTTTCTGGCACAACAGTCGATTTTGGAAAACCAGCCAAACACGATGGCCGTTGGTTTAATCCAGGAAATGTGTGATTTCTTCTTCTGCTAACCTAAATCTTCAACTACAATGTATTTTTCATATTAATTTATGTGGTATGAGAATTATGCTAATTTATTTTCATTTATAGGAAAAATCTAGTTTCTTCTCCACCTTGACTGGTACAAATGTACGTTGTAGGGCTAGGAATATGCCATACTATAAACTAATCCTCAAATTTGTTATTAACGTTACATTTTATCAAATTCAATTCAATATTACTCAAAATAATCATATTTATTATATGCATAAGTGACATAATGTGGTGTTTGATCCTGCTTGAAATTTAATTTAATATAGTTGCACCTTCAAATTCGATTATACTACAAGGGGTGTCTCATATGTAATGTAGGTTTTCATAACTGGAAATTTAAAAAGTCTAACTTGTTAAGATTAGTCTTTAATTTAAATCCAAAGTAGCTTTTCCATGGGGCCAGATAACAAAAGTGTCATCAATGTATTATAGCCAACAACTCGGTTTAAATTGCTTAAAAAATCCAATCACCTTTCAAATTTCTGAATAGAATGAGTCCTTTTGACTGGTGGTTAAACATAAAAGTAGCATCGTCCATAAAAAAAATATTTTTAAACAATTTGGATTGAGGACTATCCTTTCTTGTAATCCACTCTAACCGGTAAATCATCTGGCAAGGCTTGTCTGTAATGATAATGGTGAAGCTGTTGCTCATTAACTAAGTAGTTGGACTGCTAGGAAAAATTGGCCTCCTTGATCTCCAGAGTTAAATCTTAGCGATTTCTGTTTATGGCGTAACCTTAAATCATCATTCTACACAACTTCCATAGTTTATACCAACGATTTGGAGAATCATATTTAAATATAGCGTGCGATAACATAAAAAATACACCTCAAATCTTTGATGTACAATATATTAATACTAAAGATCAGTTAGCTGATATATTTACAAAACCTGTTAGTAAATATGTACTCAAGACATTAATTTTAAAGTTAGGATTAGTAATACAAAAAGCTTCGATTGAGGGAGGCTGTTGAAATGTCAATCAGAGTCTTTTTATGTTCTATGATCATTGTCATAATTTCTATGGTTAGAATGAGGTTAACTTCACTTTGTTCGTTTGTCTATGATCAGTATAACATGTATGTGAGTTGCTCTTCAAATTTTTGTAATTTCAAGGCAGTGGAAGTTTTTATTATATTATATTTCATTACTTAATTATACAAACTTTGAAGAGCAACTTACATACATGTTATACTGATCATAGACAAATGAAAAAGTGAAGTACACCTTAATCTAACCATAGAGATTATGACAACGATCATAGAAAATAAAAAAATAGAAAATAAAAAGATTCTGATTGACATTTCAGCAATTTCGAGCATTTATTATGAATCGTATTACATTTTACATCTTTACTCAATTTATTAAAAAAAAATTATAAATTATAGTGTTTTTTTAATATGTAATAAAGTGAGAATTGCTAATTTCACCCCCGTATAATGTAACAGAAATATTGAAAAAATTCCCGTGGTTAGTCCTTTGTAAGTGGACGAAATTGACAGAATTTCAAGTTCCAGGCTCCACTGAAATTTGACAATCTCAATTTCAGTCATCACTTTTTAGGGTGCTATGTTGGAAAGGGGTGGTTAATAATATTATGTCATACGATCAATCACTTCCTGAATTTTGTCGTATCAATTTAAAAGTGCCTTGTATAATTATATACTGTATTATTTGCTTATACTTACTCAACCGTACGCTCTCTTAAAGGTGTTAATTTCTCATGAAAACCTCCATCCCTTATCATATCTGTCATTGAATCTCCCTACAATGCATCGACGCACATCGTAAGTCTTTACTAATGAGGTGCTTATATTCTCGTTCTCAGGGTTAGTTGTCCTAACCACGTACTGTCTTGCCCGGATTCAAACCCTTAGATTGAGATAAACCATGAACTGTGATGCGATTCGAATTTTGAAAAGCGCCACTGATTATACGTTTTCTACGAGTGCCAATTATCTCCATTTAAGAACCAATTTTCGTGGTTTAGTGTTGAAACTTTTAATTTATTTAACCTCAACGTGCCCTTTGTTTTAAAACAAACATCAAAATAGATAAAAATAACTTGACAAAATTTGCATTGAGGTGAAAATTGGCAGAGACGTTGAACACGTCATTATAAATGAAATGTCGAAAATTCCCTTTCGATCTTACTTCTGTAATACTTATTTCTAGGCCAAGGACTGAAAGTGCTACTTAACAGGCCGAGTCTGAAAATTGCGAGACGAGCGAAGCGAGGCGAGCAACAGACGAATAGTATTTCAGCCGCGGCGTACACAACATTTTTTATACGACGCGTAAGATCCAAAACTTTTTCAAATACACTGAGGAAAGAAAATAAATAATAGAAGATAATAAACATTTTATTTATTGAACAATATAATATATTTAATAATTTTGGCAATGTCAATATTAATTTATCAATTATTTGCAAAAAGTAATGATGATTGTACCTCCAGGACAATTATTAATATTTATTAGTGACGCCACTACATATAGAGTTCGTACTGTTATTCGTACCTTGCACGATATTTATCCGAGAACTCTTCAACACTGATATTTTCGGATAAAACAAATAATTTCGGAAAATTAAAAATTTAAGGTTATGCAAAATCAGTGGCTAAAGTCACATTTAAGGAAGTTGAAGTTGTGTACTCCAGAGCGTCCCGAAAATGTTTTGCAGTACGGAACTGTCACTTTCACTACATGGAACACTCAAAACGCAACTTTCGGTATGTAAATCAATACAGAACGAACAAATTCCAGCTGGCGTCGTCTAAAATTTTTATTTAAGGTTAAAAGTATAGAATTAAGGTTTTTTCCAATTTTCTCGTATTATCGTGAAAATAGGTTGGATAAAAGTTATAGATCATACAATTCTCTACAAAAGTAGTACAGTGATTTTTTTACGACTCACCATTCTTGAAATATCGCGGTTTTAATCATTACAAAATTCATATTTTACATAATATGCATTAAAATGCAAGTCATCGGACGTTCAATATAAATTAAACTAAGAAACTATTGGTTTGTTTTACTTACATGGTTATATTAATCACAAGAAAAATATTAAAGTTGCAGAACAACGTCATCAGAGTACAAAAACATCTTCATCTTTTGATATAGTTTTTAATCGATCTACGAAACTTCCAACAAACCAACAACAATTTCTTGCAAATACCCTCGCTTCATTTCAATGTTATCTGAAGATTATACAGCTGCTGGTACTCCAATAAAACAAGCTGATAATGATGCTGATGTCCTTGTAATTAAAACAGCAATAAAACAAAGGAAAAGTTCAAATACAACTGTCTTTGTTGGGGAAGATGTTGATGTTACTGCTTATGCTTCACGGCGAACGTTACGAAATTACCAAACGAGAAGAAATAATAATGTCCAAAGTTAAATGTGGCTTCTCCAGACGTCAATGGTATGACTACGAAACGAATTGCGTACCAACAGCAGATGAAAATCAGAAACAGCAACCCGTCGATAATCAACCACTGCCGATGAACTTTCCTGCAGAGGACGACCAAGTTTTAGGACGGTTTTCGCCCCAATGTAACTTCGCATCTGAGGTGAACTCGGTGTTTATCTGCCTATCGAGTAGATCTACTTTAAGAAGGAATATGTTGGACAACTCGTCTGCCGTGGCAGTATTGGTAAAACAAGTTTCTGGTCAACTCCGGATCGCCTATAAGTGGAATTGCTCTTTTCTGTATTTAGTATTGAGCAAATTTGCATCAATAGTAATATTTGATTAATATGATAATAAAAGAGACGTCTGACAAGACGGGCAAGGTCAATATAATAATTGATTAGTTAAATACATAAAAAACAAAGCTAGGAGCAGTTTCAAAATAGCTATTTATTAAATAATAGTTATTTGTACGCCAAGGACTGAAAGTGCTACTTTGTTGGACGAGTCTGAAAACAGACGAGTCCAACAAAGTAGTATTTCAGCCGTGGCGTACCCAACATTTTTTTTTGACCGCACATAAGTATATAACAAGAATTCTATTATATTTTCTCTGGTTAAAGTTTTTGATTTTTTTTGCAGTGTTCCCTCTGTTTTGTTTCTTCGAGAAATTGATGAGTTTCGAATATTTGTTGATGTGAGCATCTTGTTTTATTGCGAGAGAACTTTTAATCATCGAGACTGTAGACCATAAAATAGAACTTTTCCAGATTTAAAAATTTTTTTGAAAAATAAGCGACCACTACGTTTTCCGTTGGGTTTTTCGCCTTTTTCTGACGACACCACTTCATAAAGAGCTCATACTTTCTTAAATTAAAGGTTATGCAAAATCATCGAAGTGAAACTGTCAACTGTCAACATTGAAGTGGCTAGAGTCACATTTAAGGAAGTTAAAAATGTCTACTCCAGAACGTCCCGAAAGTGTTTTGCAGTACGGAACTGTAATACTCAAAACGCAACTTTCGGTACGTAAATGAATACAGAACGAACAACTTTCAGATGGCGTCGTCTAAAAAAATATTTTGTTTCACGTTGTTTCAAATTATCCATCCACCCCTAGACTCATTAATTTGAAAAATCTTTTTGGTCCACTTATTTTTCTTTTTAGAACTAATAAACAACTTAACGATACGATTTGATTCGAATTGAAAGTTTTCGTTGTCAGAAGATAATTCAACCGATCTATATATATAAGCAACAATTGAAATCAAAACTTGTTTCCTTTAATACACCGCATATTGTCGCTAAATGGCCAATTTGCCCTGAATATATGTCCCGATCAGTGTACAATACAACTAAGGGTGGAGTTTCCATCCAGAGGTTAATAAGCGCAGAGGAAAATCCTCGCTATTGGTCCGACGTTATTTGTCCCACCCTCGTATCCATGACTACGTAATCTCCAGGTTTAACGTACCTTAATAGGGTTGATTTCGGGGATGAAATGAATGTTAAGGGACTAAATTGAATAAGGGCGAGAAGGATGTTGATAGGAGTTGGTTGATATTGGATTATAGATTTACAGAAAACGGAGACGTACTTAGATTTTGGATGTGGAGGTATTTATTCGACAAGTACGTGATCTGATAATAAAAACAGCCTCATTTCAAACATAAATTAGAATAAAATAATCAATAAAACGATAATTTTCCAACGTGCACAGTGTAAAAACAAGGAATAAATATGAGGAATACGATCTCAATTACAAAAATATTTCAGACCACTCTGTATATTTACCACGGATCATTAAAGCTGGCAACGTTACATTTTTAAATAGCACCATCCATAAATAATAAGCTGCACATTTGGTGATGAAAGTAATTGTTGATGACATTGATCAAAAAAAGCTTTCAAACAAGCATGATAACTTTTGAAACAGAAATCAATTAATAGATTTTTTACCTCAATTAAACGGTTTCGAGTTATAAAAAGAAAACGACTGCTTGCTTATTGTTAACAAATCTCTGTTGAAAAGAGCTCTTTGAAGTCTAGATGAACTGGATAAGATTTAAGTTGACTGAATCTCTATTCCTTAGCGGTCTTTTTAGTATATTCAATGCTGATTTGAAATTTTATCAATTAAAACTCAATTTCAAACATATTTTGGTGTACCTAAATTGTACAGTCCTAAAGTCCTCTCTTCATAGGAGCTACTTAGAGATCTTTACCACTGGATCGAAAAATGCCATCACTTGAAGAAACAACAAAACAACAATTTTTTGGGAGCACACCAAAAGATGACTGGTTTCAAGCTTTTAAGGGTGGGTTATAATACAATAAGTCAACTCCTGGTTTTCCGTGATGAATCGTCTTGATTTTGTGTCTCGTTTCATATAAAAACAGTTTAAAATAATAGTCTTCTTCGAGGCATATTGATTTTTATATTACATTTTTCTTAATAACATTAATACCATTTGTAAATTTCTTCTTCTTTCTTCCATAATAGTTCCAACGCCTGTTTCTTCTCCGATGTTTTTCCTCATCAAGGTTCTAGGCTGTCATTCCAGCTCTTTCGTGGTCGACCTCTACTCCGTGCTGGAGTTTATCCTTTGTCATTCGACTCATATGTTTGTTCCATTGTGATACCCATTCGTTAATATTATCAACTTTCTTAGTCTAATAGTTTTTCTCAAGATCCACGTGTGAACTTTCATTTCTGTAGTTCCCAAAAGTTGTTTCGTTTATGATGTTTTTGGTCTTATTTCTGATGTATATTTCACTATAGGTCTAATGTCTAAAGACATCCCGCTCTGATTACTGATTATGTAAAGTTTGTAAACGATAAGTACATTCAAATTTTGATATATTTTTGTTAAAAATATCCCCCTTTCTGTTTGTTTTGTTTTGACTAAATGGATTAGGGGAGACCGGAGATGGTTAACTAACTAAGTTCATATATCTCTGATGTTTAACTTGATTTAACAAAAAACAACTATTCAGATACTTAAAATAATAATTTATAAACTATAAATTTATCATTATAATACTAAGCCCCTGACGCTCAACTTATCCTATATCTGGGGTAAGTTTACTATAAGCATAGGGTATGTAGATCTAGGCAATAATTAGTATAAATATAGATAATTAGTATAAAATAAAACATTAAAATTTACTCAATGATAGAAACTTTTTATTAAATTATAAAAACTCTTAAATTTGAGATGCATTCTCCCTTAAGAAAGAACTTTAATGAAGTTAACAGCCTTTTTGTAAACTATTAAAAAAATTAACCATAAGTAAGAATAATTCTTCTACTTTCTGTTCCAAGGTTAATTTTAACTTGAATTATTTTAATAAATCGTTGATCGAAGATCACCAACACTTACAATTACACTCCCTGACGCGCGTTTCGATAACCAAGTAATCGTCTTCAGAGACTGAAGTAAACTGAGTCTCTGAAGACGATAACTTGGTTATCGAAACGCGCGTCAGGGAGTGTAATCGTGAGTGTTGGTGTAGTATGAATATCACCAACGCTTCCAGAAACTCCAACTCATCCATAAATAAACTTTTTTTCTAAAAATTAACTTAATTGATTTGAGTTTTTATATATCAAGATCAACGTTGTTCATAGTTTTCTTCCATTCCCCTTTCCTTCACCTTTGCCCTTGCCTGTTTCCTTGCTTTTTCCTTTTGTTTCGAATGCGTGAATCGAACGCGCTTGGTTCGAGCGCACAAATTATATAGGAGGGTCCATCGAGCGCACATTTGTATCTTCAACCCCTGTATTTAGCTTGGAATGTTTATTATCATGAATAAAAGAAGAAAAATCATAAAAGAGTAACGAAGCGTTGATACTTTCTCATCAATGCAATTATAGTCATAGTCTCCTAACTTAACCTAACGTAACCTAACCTAACCTAATCTAACCTAACTTAACCTAACCTAACCTAACCTAACTATTTTTAAATTAAAAGGTGTTTTTGTGGAAATTAATTATTTTGAACAAAAAATATATCTATTATTGGAAAAAATAATTTTTTCTATCAATTTTTGTTTAATATTTATATAATAATGCATCTAAATGCTCTTGATTTTAAGTCTCTTCTGTTTTAAATAAGTTTTAGATTAGAAGATAAAAGACAAATCGAAACGTCAAATTTTATCTTTTAAAAATTATTGAAAAAACTAATTTTAAAGCAGAAGAGACATAAAATCGAGAACATTTAGTTGCATTAAATAAAAATATAGCTATGTGTCTAAATGTTCTTGAATTTAGGTCCCAACCTAACTATTTTTTTGAAAATACGCATTTTTTTTAATTATTTTGTGCAAAAAATGCATCCACTATTAGAAAAAATAATTTTTTCTATAAATTTTTATTCAATATTTATATAATGCATCTAAATACTCTTGATTTTAAGTCGGACGGACGAGAACAATATTTTTTTAGAAAAAGAAGAAGAGGAGAAAAAACGCGCGGTACTACGAGTGAAAAAAGAACGCAGCCGCCTCCGTTGTTCGATAATCGATTGTCAATCGATTTTATTTCCGATACGGAATCCGATTATTTGTTTAACCGGAATTTATGCAATCGGATGATTCGTTGGGGATGGGGATCGCTTCCGGTGATAGGAGAGCTCCTTCCGGTAGATTGGTAGGCAGCGACGACGATTTTTGATTTTTTTTCGAATGTTTGGAATTATTTCGAGGTAAATAATTAACAATATTTTTTATTTAATTTCCGTTCCGTTAATTTCCGGTTCCGTTTTTAAAATAATGACGTGATTGAATGAAAATAAATCGAAATTCTGTCAAAGTGACAGAATAATCAATGTAAACAAAATTTTATGGAAAAACTCGTGGAAAAATCGATTTTTTTCGATTTAAGAGAACACAGAAAATCTGCTTTGAAATTTTTCAGATACAAGAAAGTACATTCGAAAAATCGTGATCTTTCTGTCGAAATTTGGTAAAAAAAGAAAAATAAATTGAAAAAGGAGAAGATTTAAAGAAAAACGAACATTCGAGTCAAATATAAGCGTTATTAAAAGCACATTGAATTGAATTTCGATAAATGCTTAAAAATATAAAAAGAAGAATTAAAAGAGCACAATGACATTTAAATGTGAAAATATTCTTGGAAAAAGAAGAAGTAGACTGGAATAACTTGAATAAAAAAGAAAAAGAACATCAAATCTGAAAATGTCAAATATTTTTAAATGAGGACAATATAGATTTGAAAATAAAAGCATTTAAATGTCAAAATATTGTTATAAAAGGAAGTAGACGGGAGTAAATTGAATAAAAAAGAAGAAAAATATAGAGTTTTAAATGGAAATTGTTTTTTCTATTATGAATAAAATAATAAATATTATCTTGTTGTAGATAATATTATTAAAAATGTAGATACAGATGTAGTGGCCAAAAAAAGTCCTTTATAGACTAATGTGGCCAAAAAAGGTCCTTTATAGACCAATGTGTCCACAAATGGTACAAAAGAATATATTTGATGTATTAAAAAAAATACTGCAACCCTTTGTTCTGTACAATTCTCACCGCTATTTATCTATTCAGCGTTTTTGTTTGAATTTCTAATTTTTAATCACTTAAACTGACCACAAATTGTACTTCTACCCTATTTCTTCTTATTTATTATTGAATTGAAGTAACATTTTAAGAAAATTTGCGAATATAATTTTCGAGTTGCAAATACTCTTATCTCTTATTGGAGACAATGAACGAAACCGAACGTAATTAACTTAGAAACACAATTATCCGTTAATCAATCTCTGCTGATACCAAATCAACCCTTGTTAACTAACCTCGCCACTTCACAGACGTTATCAAAACTTACTTCCCCCGTTTAAGGGTTGAAATGACATAGTAGGCGGAACTTGGGTAAATCGAGCAAGCGTTGGCGGGTTTTAAACATCAGATAGTGATTGTTTGCTAACAATTGAACAACTTAATCTTCTGAACCACTAAATCTGATCCTGACCATAAAATAATGGCCGATTTGCATTTAAACGATACAAATTTAGGACAAAATCGAACTTCGTTTCTTATAGAAGATATCCTGTACAGACAAAAATCGGAACAGGAGCAAAATATTGACGGTGTCGATCGGGAAAAAGTATTTCAGTATACGAAAGCTCTGGATAAACGGGTGGTGTCGCCGGAAAAAAGTGGTTATAGTTATTTTCAATCGAATGTTGTGCCGGGTGGTATGATGCAAAGTTATACCCAACCAGAAACCGGATACATACAAGTTATGGGAGCGTTAGGAGCTTATCTCGGTCCTCCTTATAAAAATATGACGGATCCTTATTTTCTCACACAAGGTATGTAAAATATTTTCGTAGTTCTTGGATTTCCCGCAGTCGAAGGATTATTGTTTTATTGAGAAACGTATTTGATGCTCATGTTGCTAAATATTTTTTATACAACACCACCGTAAAATTCTTAGGGCTTGTTGTGGACAATTCCTTCAAATCGAAAAGTTACGAATTGTCGCCTTATATAAAAAATTTAGTTTCTCCTGCTTTGCGCTGAGATCAGTTTTCAAAGAACTGAACTTATCCATCCACCTTCCATATCCACCACAGTCTATTATGCCCTTATTGAGTCGCATCTCCGATATGCCCTTCAATTCTGGGGTACTCAATTTGAATGAAACCTTCAAACTACAAAAGAAAACTGTTAGATAATTACTCGGACTAAACAGCAAGGACTTCTTTAAAAAGATTAAAAATTCTGACATTGTCTAATTAGCAAGCACAGTTCTCCAATTTCAGAAACATCGTTGCACTTAGGAACGCGGAGCTACTTCACGTCCAGAATTAGTTAAGGACTCAATATTTTACAATGCGAAAAAATGCACAATCATTTGCCAATTGAACAATTTAACGTTTCATCACAGAACACAGTTGATTTAACAAACTTCTGATCTGGCACAAATTAAAAGCGATTCGAAACATGACGTTCCTTCCAAACTATTTCGCTAGGGCTGCACATGAGCTTAGTCCCCTCTATGCGGCCATTTTTTATGAAACACTCTCTATATTGAAAATAAATTTTTATTTGAAATGATGACAAGTTATACTAAATGAGTATTAATATGATTACTCGGGACTAAACGGCAGGGCAGGGGAATTTTTTAAAAAGTTTGAAAATTCTGATTCTTCGTTTCTTATTTATCTTTGAATCCGTTTGTCTAATTCGTAATTTCGGAAAGATCTTTGCAGTTAGGAACACGAAGCACGACCTTTACCAACCTACTCCAAGTTCAGAATTAGTTAAGGGCTCGATATTTCACAATGCGAAAAAAATGCACAATCACTTGCCAATTGGATTAAAATTGATATAATCTTTTCCCGCATTCCGCAATAATTTGAGGGCATATTTACTGGTAAATGCCTTCTACTCTGCATACGATTTCTATTTTAATAATAATATTTACTTATAATTTTGTTACTCATTATGTTTTTCTTCTGTATATTGAATTTTGATTGTATTTGTATCTTTATTTAGTTATTTTTATGCTTCTTTTTTTAGATTTTACAAGCTTTTGTCTACAAATTGTAACAATTTTTTGACAATAAATTATTTCTCTCTCTCTCTATCTCTAGGGGCTCGATATTTTACAATACGAAAAAAATGTACAATCATTTGCCAACTGAAATCAAATCGATATAATCTTTTCCCGCATTTTGCAATAATTTGAGGGCATTAATTGTGGATTTGTACCTTTACTTAATTATTTGTATGTATGTTTTCAAGTTTTCACAAGCTTTTGTCTACAAATTGTAACAATTTTTTGACAATAAATTATTTCTCTCTCTGTCTCTCTTTCTCTAGGGGCTCAATATTTTACAATGCGAAAAAAATGCACAATCATTTGCCAACTGAAATCAAATCGATTTAATCTTTTCCCGCATTTTGCAATAATTTGAGGGCATTAATTGTGGATTTGTACCTTTATTTAATTATTTGTATGTATGTTTTTAAGTTTTCACAAGCTTTTGTCTACAAATTGTAACAATTTTTTGACAATAAATCATTTCTGTCTTTCTATAAGTATATTCGTTTCGAATAGGCCATTTTTTTCTTACAAAATGATGTTTTCTGGTTCTGCTATCCCCCAGGCAAGGAAAACAGAAGATTTTGAAAAAAAATACTTTCTCAACATAGACAAACAAAAAACATATCTCGAACTAGAAAATCCAATCTTCATCTCAAGACAATATTTCTTATTCCCGTTATCTGATAAAATAGTTTTCAAATTGCATTTCGGAGAATAAACATTTTTTTGTGGTTCCAGGAATATCAGTATAATAAAAATAAACCTCACTTTGGTTTTTCGATAAGAAATCGTCTGTATGGTATTAACACCCTCCGAAGTTGTTAGCGAGATCTGATAAATTCTGTTTTAGATCTTCATCATTATAAATCTCTAATGGAATAATTTAATTCACCTTGATTAATTAAACGCGGAGTATTTTCTTGAAAATATAATTTGTCCGAATCAATAGAAATAGATTTAACATTAACATCTATTCCATTATCATCTTCTATAATTTATGACTGATATTACCAGAGCAAATTAGAAATGGAGGATCTTCCAATTATAAAATTAGTTTTGTAGGTTACAGATGGAATATTAAAAAAATTGTTATACAACTTTTCATTATAATTTTCTTTTACGTTTAGGATAATTCCAGTAACTTTAAGACTCTAATGGAAAGGAATTTTATTGAATAAAACATTGAAATTATATAGAAAATTAAGTCTGACTTAAACTCTCACAAAAAAACAAGAATAAATAATTTTGATTAATTAAAAAATATAATTATAACTTTTTAAAAAAAAAACTAAGACTTGCCATCTCTCCCAGAGTATTCGGGAATGTTCTGGGAGAGACAGCTTGTGCTTTTTTTGCCTTTCCCTTTACCTTTCAAGTCTTTTAACTCCAGTCCATCTTCGAATTTACGTTTTTTCCTTTGAAC
This sequence comes from Diorhabda sublineata, assembly GCF_026230105.1. Taxonomy (NCBI): domain Eukaryota; kingdom Metazoa; phylum Arthropoda; class Insecta; order Coleoptera; family Chrysomelidae; genus Diorhabda; species Diorhabda sublineata. The sequence goes on from NC_079479.1 coordinate 9,655,329, forward strand.
TTTTATAATGTACGCGGAGGCATAAAATTACCTTCAGCATTACAACAACCAATTACCGTCCTTGAGTGAACTTTTTCTGTTGAACTTAGGTTAGGTTAGATTAAGTTAGGTTAGGTTAGGTTGACATAGTTATAGCTTTGCCAACTTTTTCGGCCAAAACATGACCTGGTCGATTATTCAATTGCAACCAGGATTCGTCTATTTCCCCAATGAAATATCGGAATTTCTTTTCAAAAACACTCTCAACCAATCACAGCCCGCCTTCTCTGATATCATATTAAATATGTGTTTAATTCCTAATTGCTCAGCATACTTAAATGTAACGATTGTTAAATCATTGATAGTCAAAGCAAAACCTCGTGACTGCATGTCTTTTATATGCTTGCTCAGTCTTTTTTCGACGTCTGCACCAAAGGTTGGTGATGGTCCTTTTTAATCTTCTTTCTTTTCGTGAAATATTCTAAATTGAAGAGGCCCTATAAACCATCATCCAACCATTTCGTATTTCTTCCACAGCATTCTTCAAATCGTCTTCACTTCAGCCACCTATACTAGCAGTCTAGAAGTTTAAAGTCAATCAAAATTACAAGATTTTATATCTATAAATAATCGCGATCTCTCCTTATTGTCCAAGTGAGATAGACATATTAAGAAATTAAAGTAATTTCTAGAATTTGTAGGTAATTTTGAGGTTAGAACACCGTGCAAATCTTCCACTTCATAAGGAAATCATATGAACAGACAAAACTTCGGAAATATTTATCTGACCAGTTAATATGTTAACTCTTTGACTGAAATCGAACGTTTGATTAAGAAACTCACTTTTCCATTATTTTTACGAAAAAAAATTCACCAACTTATTTGATTGCAGGTATTCCTTTCCATCATGCTTTATTTGGAAGTTCGGCCAGCGAAATATCCTTAAACGCTCTCAAGCATTGTCGAAGAAGGAAAGCCCGCACGGTGTTTAGTGATCCTCAGCTAACAGGTGAGTTTATTGACAACACATATACAGTGTGACACATTTAAAGTGAAAGTATTTATTTCAATATTGAAGAGATACTATAATCTCGAGATCTAGTTTCTCCAACGCCATCTAGCAATTCTGTTTGTTATATTACAATTTTCTGTAGGTTTTTTAAATATCAAGGGAGGTTGGTGAGAAGTGATGACAGCAACTCCATTTGGAGTTTTGGATGTATCAACGTATATATGGAGAGTTTCGAGTAGAAGCTCTAATATATTATGAAGGCTGGCGTATATACAGAGCTACCGTCAGGTTTTTTAAACATCAAAGGAGGTTTAGGAGAAGTGATGACAGCAGCTGGGAGTCAGATCTGGACTATACGGTGAATGAGGGAGCGATTCGAAGTGTAATTCGTTCGATTTAACCATCGTTGCCATCGACTTGTGAATCGGTGCATTGTTTTGGTGAAACAGTCGATATATGAAGCCATTTCTCCTTGATTTTTGCATTCAAACGATCCAACAACTCTATTTAGTATTCGCTATTGATTGTCTTTCCTTTTTGGAGATGAAGAATATTCCATGCGCATCCCAAAATACTGAAGCCATAACCTTCCCAAGTGACTGTGGTGCATTTGGACGCTTCCGATGTGATTCACTGGCTGCAGTTCCCTCAGATGATGATCGTTTTGATTCCTGAGTGAAGTGATGGATCCATTGCCACATATCGACGCAAAAAGTTTTATTTATCACGTGTAAACATGACCAAACACTACACTGAATCGTCGAAACGTTGTTGTTTTTGATCGACTGTGAGTAAACGCGGCACCCGCTTTGAAAAAAGCTTTATAATGATCAAAAATTGTAAACACACTACCTTCTGATATATTTACCGCATTAGCTATCTGCCGCAATTTCAATTTACGATTAGATTTAACCAATTTTTGAACTTTTTTGATGTTTTCTGGAGTAACCACCTCAATTAGACAACCAAAATTATAATGAGTTTTTAGAAAAAGTGAATGTAGTTATGAAATATGTGAAAAACATTCAAATCTATAGTGAAGGAATATCTTGGACAGAACTAACCTTAAAATGAATGATTTGAGCAAACTTTTGAATTCGAATAATACTTTCAAAGTCAACTGTCAAACTTGAATCAATGCTACCAACTGACCACCCACGTTGTGGTGTAATTTTTCTAATGTATATATTGTGAATACAAGCCGAAACATAGAAAATAATATAAAGAAAACCAAAAAACTCGTAACAGAAGGCCATTGCAGCATTCGTTTGGAATTTTCTCGAATGAAAAGCCTTCTGTCACTTGTATTTTAGTATAAATTCTTTGTTTAGGTATTCTCGAACGCATTTTAGCTCTTAGCATTCCATTCTTCAATGACTTTTGGTAATTTTCTGTAGAGGGTTGGTGCCCCTGAACAACATTTTTACTTTGAGAACTGATTGGACGATGCATTATTTGGGCATGTATAAAGGTGATATGATATAATAATTTATTTCAATTTTAAGATATTATTTACAATAAACTATAATGAGTTCTTCACACGACATTCTGAGTTTTTTCCTGATTTAAACAATCTTTTAAATTCAAATTATATTGTCAAAGTCAACTGTCAAACTTGAATCAATACTACCAACTGACCACTTACGCTACTGCTTAATTCCCCTAATCTATAATTTTTACAATTTTTCTATAAATAAATAATGTAAATACAAGCCGAAATAGAGAAAATAGTATAAGTAACAGAAAACTTTTCATTCCAGCATTCGTTCCTTCGGCCAATGTTACTTATATTCTAATATTGTTTTCCTTCTTATTCCAATATTCTCGGAACATTTCACAGATAATTCCTTGACTTATTTCTCATTTTAAGGTTTAGAGAAGAGATTTTCGGCACAGAGGTACTTATCGACTCCAGAACGAGTTGAATTGGCTAGTGCGCTAAGTCTAAGCGAAACTCAAGTTAAAACATGGTTTCAAAATCGAAGAATGAAGCACAAAAAACAGTTGAGAAAAGTCCAAGAAGAAAAAGCCACGAATTCAGTGAAAATACCTTTAGAGTCGACAGAAAAATTGGGTAATACTTTAGTGAATTCATCTACAAAATCTACTAAAATAAATTTTAATATGGGGTAGTGTCATATTTCAAGAAATGTGACATAAACAGAAAATATGGGAACAATTTTTCATAAAAGTCATAATTTTGCTGGACCCTGTATACAGGTCACAGAATATTTTACGTCATGTACTCATTTCAGTTCCAAAACACCCTGTATATGTAGCTATAGTTCCGAAATTACAGCAATTCTGTTTTATCTAGTTGAAATAAGTTCATTATATTTCCAGAAAAAAAACAATAAACATGACAATAAAGTAAATACCACCATAATAAATATTACCAACCAAAATTTAGATAATGGAGGTTTAACATAGTTAAGTCACTCTGTATATTAATAGTCAACGACAAAATTGAAGGAGAACATCTTGCGAAAGGGAAATGAGAGAAGCAGCTTTGATAATTTTGTTTCCAAGTGGAAAAGATCTTAGATCTCAGCCGCCATCTTATATCATAATTTAGTTCATTAAGTTGTGAACTTGCCTTAATTGATGTTTAAGATTGGGTACGCTCCCTCAAGAAGCCGGGATTCGATTTTCAGGTTATGGTATCTTTAATAACGAAAAGGAAGTTTAGTATTTCGTTTATGTTCTCATCGATTCCAGAAGAAAAGTTGATAGGAATAAATAAAAACGATAAAATTGATAAAACTATCATGTTTTTAAATAAATTATATCTTTCCAAAGATAATCACTTCGGGTGGTAGTAAATTCGGCCAGATAGCAAGTAGATGACGCAATATTTGTACATGTAAACTCCACCAGATTATAGGGTGAGCTAGATGTTAAAAAATATTTACATTAAAAATGAAAGGTATGCCATTACCAAATATACCAATCAATTCAATGTGTTTACTATTGAAAAACGTTATTGTTTGACAGCTCGAGTTATCGTGGTGGTGACTTTTGTTAAAATACGAGCTTTTTATGAGCGATTGTCAAACTATGCGGTATCCAACGCGAACAAATCTATTTGACAGCTAAATCCTAATGCAATATTGAATGTATGCTAAAGGAATCAGAGCTCAATCTCACGGTATGTCTTGCCATATCTCAGAACTTAAGTAGCAACCCTGTAATTATTCTTTTTGTTTACGTTTTGTTGGCTCTAAAACTTGAGAGGGATTACAGGTCAGTGATTTAGATTACTAAAGTTTGGAAATAAAGAAAAGGACCATTCCAAAAAGTTTCGGAAAATAGGTATATACGCAGCACATCTAATTTTTTTAACGACAATCCGTCATATACAGTAAATCAAAGTACATGGAACTGAAAAGAGGTTATTTTGAAAAACAATATATTTTTTTCCAAATAGTCGGACATTTTTTGAGCCCGCCCTCGTATGTAACCATTGACCATTATCCATCGTTGACGAAGGTTATTGTGGAATATGGGAAAATCCTCTTCGATAGGCTTGTGACAGTCGTTTATAAAACAACGGGAAAACCTTAACGCCAATCTCTGGTTCCTGATTATTCCTTGGGGACGTCATTAAAATTGTATTATAGCCGAGCTTCATCGTATTTCACTATAAAACGCCAATTATTTGGTAATTTGAAGCAAAATCCCGTGTATTTTACAAAATAGTATATATACAATAACAAGACTTTCAGAAAACATCAAAATTTATAAGATTTTCTTCGAATTTTTTCATAGACGATAAATTTTTCTGGTATTAACGTTCTTCCAACTCAAGCTCCAAATAATTATCTCACTATACAAACAAACAGACAAAGGGGCTGTTATTAGAAAACAACACTCACGCAAGTAAAAAAGAAATAGAAGACAAACCTTACAAAATTACAAAAGAAATAGATGACAATTCTCACGAAACTACAAAAGAAATAGATGACAGCTCTCATAAAACTACAAAAGAAATAGATCACAGCTCTCACGAAACTACAAAAGAAATAGATGACAGCTCTCACGAAACTACAAAAGAAATAGATGACAGCTCTCACGAAACTACAAAAGAAGTAATGACAGCTCTCACGAAACTATAAAAGAAATAGATGACAGCTCTCACGAAACTATAAAAGAAATAGATGACAGCTCTCACGAAACTACAAAAGAAGTAATGACAGCTCTCACGAAACTATAAAAGAAATAGATGACAGCTCTCACGAAACTATAAAAGAAATAGATGACAGCTCTCATAAAACTACAAAAGAAATAGATGACAGCTCTCACGAAGCTATAAAAGAAATAGTGACAGCTCTCATGAAACTACAAAAGAAATAGATGACAATTCTCACGAAACTACAAAAGAAATAGATGACATTTCTCATAAAACTACAAAAGAAATAGATGACAGCTCTCATAAAACTACAAAAGAAATAGATGACAATTCTCACGAAACTACAAAAGAAATAGATGACAGCTCTCATAAAACTACAAAAGAAATAGATGACATTTCTCATAAAACTACAAAAGAAATAGTGACAGCTCTCATGAAACTACATAAGAAATAGATAACAATTCTCACGAAACTACAAAAGAAATAGATGACAGCTCCCATAAAACTACAAAAGAAATAGATGACAGCTCCCATAAAACTACAAAAGAAATAGATGACAACTCTCATAAAACTACAAAAGAAATAGATGACAGCTCTCACGAAGCTATAAAAGAAATAGTGACAGCTCTCATGAAACTACAAAAGAAATAGATAACAATTCTCACGAAACTACAAAAGGAATAGATAACAGCTCTCATAAAACTACAAAAGAAATAGATGACAGCTCTCATAAAACTACAAAAGAAATAGATGACAGCTCTCATAAAACTACAAAAGAAATAGATGACAGCTCTCATGAAACTATAAAAGAAATAGTGACAGCTCTCGCGAAATTACAAAAGAAATAGATCACAGCTCTCATAAAACTACAAATGAAATAGATGACAGCTCTCACGAAACTACAAAAGAAATAGATGACAGCTCTCACGAAACTACAAAAGAAGTAATGACAGCTCTCACGAAACTATAAAAGAAATAGTGACAGCTCTCATGAAACTACAAAAGAAATAGATGACAATTCTCACGAAACTACAAAAGAAATAGATGACAGCTCTCACGAAACTATAAAAGAAATAGTGACAGCTCTCACGAAACTACAAAAGAAATAGATGACAGCTCTCACGAAACTACAAAAGAAGTAATGACAGCTCTCATAAAACTACAAAAGAAATTACCTTACAACAATATGTTAGACAGTCGTTTGTAGTAAATTTTTTAAAGAAATTAGAATTGCACTCATACAAAGTTCAACTTGTTTATGAACTCTCAGGAAATGATTCGGTCAGACTCCATAAGGCATTGTCATGAAAGATCAAATTTCATCAATAGTGTAGTAGTGTAGTATTCTCAACGTTTTATTTAAGATGTACAGTAAACCGAAACATTTTTTGCTACTGGACTCGGAAAAATTACCAATGGATTCAAACCAAGTAATCCAGCGACACCAAATAATCAATGTTTAGATAAGAATCGTCAGGGAAAAATTTCGTCCTCGGGAATTTAACAGCTAAGCAATATTCATCGTCGTATGGTAGTACTTCCGGATCTAAAGGTGGAATTCCAAATAATAGGGAAACCTGAATACCAGTCTTTGGTTCCAACAAGATGGTGCACCATCACATTATGGTCTTGATATGCGACGGGTTCTGGAAAACCAGTTTGAAAGAAGGTGGATTGGAAGACATAGATCAACGAAGTGGCCACCTAGGTCACCTGAACTTGGATTATTCGACTTTCGTTTCGACTAGTTTCGGTTACTTAGGCAGATGTTAGAAACAATTCGACAGTAGACAATAACTGAAGAAAAAATGTCATCAGATAACGAAATAGCTATTAAATACTTTGGGAAGTTCGAAGTTATCATTTCTTATCTACATCCGAATGCTTCCCTTCAATATACTCCCCTCCCCTCGCAACACACCTTTCCATACGTTTTTTACATTGATCGAAGCAGTTGTAAAAACCTTCTCCGGTGAGTGCCTTTAGGAGCTCTGCCGTTTTTTGCTTTACCGCTTCCATCGACTCAAATCGGGTCCCTTTCAAAGCAGATCTTTTTTCTAACCTTTAAAGGAAATCTGAGCAGACCCGTTGACGCCAGAGCTTTTGATCAGGTGTCAGATTTTTTGGCATCAACTTTTCACAGACTTTTGTCGTGTGTAAAATTTTTCTAATCGTTTCTTTATCGGCGTTTACAGCCTCCGTAATCCTCCGGATGCTCACTCGACGATCTGGGCGCTGGTCATCTTCAATTTAACAAGAAATTTGAGATTTCAAACTGATACCTAACACCCATCTAGGACGCCATCTAGGCGCGCAGTCTCGTTATTTAATAGCTAGACCTCGTATAATCAACTTTTTTAGAAATTCCAATTGAGATTACATTGATGTCAGTAGCTTTAATTTTCTTATTGTTTAAGCTTGAAATTTTATGTTTTTTAGGAACTAATCAAAACTTAAGGAACACCTGTCAAGAAAAACAAATACCGATGGGAAGTTCCGGACTATCGTTAACGAATTCAGATTTGAGCGATTGCGAAAGTGACATTGATATAGTGGGAGACGCTAAGCAAATTAACTTTAAAAGAGTTTAATTTCTATTTTTGTTGTATTATTAATTTTTTTATGAATTTCCTTTTTTTATTAATTTTTGTGATTGTTATTTATATTTAGAACGTATTTATAGAGAGTAATTGTGACATGTACATATATTATATTCATGTAATGTTAGTTTTTAATTTGACGTGCAATGTAAAATTCGCATTTTTTCGTTTGAATTACTATTAAAAATATATTTAAAAAGCTCTCTTCGTCTTTCTCATTTCAGAGTATTAGGTTATATACTGACACATAGACGGCGCTACTAGTATTAAATCCATATCAATATCAGTTAGCTTTAACCTTAAAAAAACTTGACAGTTATCATACTATTGCCGCGGAAAAATTAACCGTGGAAAAGTGGTTTGCTTAAAGGAGAAATAAATACCGAGGACGCCCCAAAAAAAGCGCCTCAATATTTGAACAAGCAAAAGCTATAATTGAAATGGCTGCCACGCGGGCTCACAATACGAGGTCTGGCTATTAAATAACGAGACGTGCGTTGGGTATCTGAATATCTTGTCTATGCACATCCCAAAAACACGTTTCCGTCACTATTATAGTATATGTGCGCTTTATTGAGAGCCGAAAGAGCACTGAAGATGGCCAGCGCCCAAGTCGCCCTGTGACTGTTTCAACTCCGGAAACAGTGACCAAAATCAACCAAATTGTGCGTGCAGATCGTCGAATGAGCATCCGGAGAATTACCGAGGCTGTAAACGCCGATAAAGAAACGATTAGAAAAATTTTACACATGACAAAAGTCTGTGAAAAGTTGATGCCAAAAAATCTGACACCTGATCAAAAGCTCTGGCGTCAACGGGACTGCTCAGATTTCCTTTAAAGGGTAGAAAAAAGATCTGCTTTGAAAGGTACCCGATTTGAGTCGATGGAAGCGATAAAGCAAATAATGTTTTATAATAAAACCCTTTTTCCTAAGCAGTCTCGTTATTTAATAGCCAGACCTCGTAGACTAAAAATAATAAGGAATTGATGATTCTCAGCAATGTTTAGATCTGTCAATCGTAATAAACTCGCATTGTTTCGTCGATATGTGACAATAGATGAAACATGGCTTTATCCAATTCCGATCGTCAGTCGGCCGAGTAGTCTCTACGTAATGAACAGACTCCAAACCGTGAAAAGATGGAAAAGTCAGTTTTCTAGGTTATAGCATCAGTATTTTTTGATGTTAATGGTATAATATTCATCGATTATGTTAAAAAGGTAAAAACAATAAACAGCGACTTTTACGTATTGTTATTGGAGCGTGTAGAGAACAAAATCGCAAAAATAACGCCTCGATTGAATAAGAAAATGCTAATTTATCAAAACACCGCATGAATTGGGCTCGAATTGCATTTATTTATAGCTGGACAGAAATTTTGTGCCGAAACTAAGCCTATTTTGATGCTAAAGAGAAATCGTACTAATAGTATCGAACAGAAGGACTATAAAAGCTAAGTATAATCAATGCACGTTAGTTAGATATTGCGGGATATTCTTAAACCTTCCATGGTGGCTCTCTTTAGGAAAAGTCTTTTTGCATACCTCCTTTACATTGCGGTTCCCATCTGGCAGTGTATAATAAATAGTTACCCATAAACCAATAAGAAATGAATGTTGTTTTGTGTTATCTTGAAATGCATAAAACTCATCAAAAAGTTTAATCTTCTCGATATTGAAACAAAGAAAAATCTAATTCAAGCATAGACTATAGACGATGTAAAATAAAAATAAAGGATTCTAATATCATCTAAAGTCAGTTTAGTCTTTGGACCAACAACATGCTTTTTGTGCTTTACATACTCTTTTCTTTGACTACTTCTTAACTTGTTTAACGCTTTTACAGAATCTTCTCCTAGTTTTCGTTTCGTTTTGAATATGGTTTCCATTTTGTATGTAAAATCAACCAAAGCATCCTCTTGCGTTTGAAGAAACTTGAGTTGTACTGAGATTTTTCACAGTTTGGCACTCAACCCAGTTTTGTGCTGGACTTTTCACGTTTCAGTAGAAGTCGTGGAGCTGCCATTGAGAGCGCTGAGTATTCACATCCCAGTGGTGGTCGTTTTTAGGGTCTCTACCTAACCAAGTAGGAAAACATTCAGAATAATTTTTAACAAAATTGATATATGCGCATGCAGTAATTTTCTAACACAAGATTCGAGAACCGCAGCCCTTACTGTAGAGCTTTGGCCCTCCAGAGCTTAGTTTTCACCAAGTGAAAGTACATGGTTCCCACAGATAATGGTTGTCACAAAATCAGCTGAATTGTTAATTTCTCGCAGCTAACTTTTGGAAATTAATCTGAAAAAACAACAGTAGAAGGTGATTTGAATAAATTAAAAATTGTACAAAGTATACTGGAATCATTTATTAACAATAACTTAATTATGAAATATTTTGGGCTTATCTAGTGGGTGCTGAAGCTTCTTTTCTTGCAGCGTCTTGTAAAAGTTGAGTATCTACTTCGTCTCCAGGTAACTGAACATATCTGACAACGGAACCTCTTATAAAACAATTTTTTACGGAGAGCTGAAATCATAAGTTTCACATGATTATTTTAATATTAATTTCTTTAACTTCTTAGACTCCTTTATATTTTTTTTCTTGATAAATCGGGGTCTCTTCTCATTGAAAATTAACCTTTATAAATATTGAGGTTTCAATCTATTTTGTTCACTAAACCTATTCAAAAAAAAAGGATAAAAGATACTATAATCAATTAAAGAATCAAACAGAAACTAAACATTCCCTTACCATATATACAAGGACTTTCCTAACAACTATTGAATTATTATTACGAAAAAGGACATGATACATTATCCAAATATTTCACTAAACTAAAATCAAGTATTTACTTTCCAATAATTGTGAAGCTATCTACATAGGGCAGACATTTCAATATTTGGAAAATAGATTGAAAAGTCATCAATATGATAAAAACAATAAAACTGCATTAATGAACCATGGAATGTCAAAAAACAAAAACAAACAAAAGACAAAAAAAATATTTTTAGAAATGATTCACTTATATAGAAACAAGAAAACTGTCAAATATTAAAAAGGACTAAACAATTTTTAATTACTACTTATTTTTGATGAAATATGACAACTAAGGATAAAAAAAGATTTATAGGGGTTGAAACAAATATTTATTTTGATATTCATGCTGTAATATTAAAGTTATATTTGGGTAAAGACCAAAATAGATTAAAATATTAAATTTTCTTCATAAAATCTAGACGATTCATCAAGAAAAATATTCTATTATACAATACGTCATTTGGAATTTTGTAATAAAAAATGCATATCAAAAAAAATTGTAATTATGTCATTTTACTTAGCACTAACTACCTAATAGCCATACATTAAATTTGGGAGATATTCTTTCTTTTTTTTTATTATTTTTTAAAAGAAATATCCTCACTAAAGTGTCTGCCATTGATGCGCTTATCTTAAAATAAATATAGAATGGTTTAGAATGTTTAGATAATTAGTAACTTGGCTAAAATATTAGCAGATTTTGAACAGTGAAAGAAACTGCTGGCCTTTTCCAACAATGAATAAGATATGCAATAACAAGAACATAAAAAATAAACAAATAGTACTTTTAACATTGGAGTTATGAAGTTAGAAATCATCAATTACATTTTTCATACAAAAGCGGAATCTGTTTAGAATTGAAAAGAAAAATAAAGTTATTTTTTTTTATGTGAAGATGTGGATAACAAATCTTACCATATGAGGATACTTTTCCGTATCAGTTACATTTATATCAGTTAATTTTATATTTAAATACTGATCCACAGAATGCAACGTCCCACAAATACTAAAACAGAAAAACATTTAAATTTCAACCAAACATTATTCATAATTTAGTTACCTCAAATCATTTTTAAGTTCAACAACTACATCTTTACCAATTAGAGACTTGAAGAACGAATAAAACAACTGAAAAATAATAATTCGATTATCACGTTTGTTTATTTACCTTTATTTTAAAATATTACCATTTTGTTGAATAAATATACTACACACTAATAAGGTTATGTATGGTCTGTTTCTTAAATAAAAAAAATTCAAGCGTTATAGAGGCTAGATCTATGGATTGTAGCTACTCTACCCTCCGGATTTTTTGGAATTGTGCTATTAACTAAAGTGGTACACATCCATTAAGAAGAGAAAACTAAAGAAATATTATTTAATAAGTGACTTGATACAAAATTAAGCCACTTACAAAAATCAATCTATATATATAGCTACATTGATAGTTTCCTTTAAACCTCTATGTCTTTTATTCTCTATGGCGTATACTTCAAAAAGTATTAGGGTATAGAGACATGGGAATTATAGAGGCGTTGGAATAGACAGAGCGTAATAGAAATAGCCAATCATTACTTTCCCCCAACACTATTCCCATTCATAGAATAAAAGCAGTATTTCCATCCATGATATAGGAAAAAACTAATCAAACATGTTTAATGTCTTTTACGGTTGGTCTATTCTGAAACTTCTATTCCCTCCATGTGATGGCACCTTTATATACACAAAATATTTCCTGTGATCACTGAAAAGCTGGAAACATTGTTGGGTGATGTATGAAATTAAACGTTCTGTGGTAGTTCTATGTTGTCCGCCATGTTTACTAAAGGTGAATTATTATTGTCAGATAAATAAATTATATATTGTTATATAGTGCCAGAAAATGGAAGAAACGAAAGTTATATATCATATAGATGATGAAGAAACCCCATATTTAGTGAAAATACCGATTTCCCCGGATAAAGTTACATTAGTGGATTTTAAAAATGTTCTCAACAGGCCTAACTACAAATTTTTCTTTAAATCGATGGATGATGATTTTGGGTAATAAGTTTTTTTATTTATTAGAATATTTTTTATGTAATGTTTGGAAAAAGTTATATCATGTTTTAAATGGGCGTAAAATATAAATCATTACCATATTTATATTAACACCCTTACAAGTATATGTAAACAAATTAATTTGTTAATATATACTATTTATAAGAAGTTTAGTGTTCGAATTGATACTTTTGAAGTGGTTTTAGAATGTAAATGTATTTATACAATACCCGCAGATTTCGAAATTTGTATTAAAATAGTATAGAAATATGACAAATTCCACACAATCAATTCATTGTGCTTCTTTCAAGTTAGTAGTTTTTGAACAGTGACGTGATTTAGATTTTACTATAGTGATTTTTTTTCTGATTCACAACTTTCTCAATGAACAACATGATTTTAAAGTACATACCAGTGCTGTAGTTTCTTTTGGTACCTGTTTTAAAGGACTATTACTCTTATAAAATTTCATTAGCAATTGGATTGATGGACTGCTTCGAACATTTTGATGTTTCTACAAATTATAGTACAATTTCATTAAATCAAAAGCTCCATGTGGAAAAGTCAAATGGAATAAAAGCAATTATTTGTGTTATTGTACATATCAAGTAATAAAGAATCCTGATATGTGAAATTCATATTATAAATTTACAGACACAACCTCCGATTTTTCAGTGGAGAGTATGCCAATAATAATGTAACTTCAAATTTGACTCATTTTGCCATGTGAAACATCAGAGCCCTGTTCTTTGCTTACATTTCACGAGAACCTCACCCTAAAAGTTTAATACCACATGTATTGAATTTTATTCAAATTACAATGATGTGATTAGACAATATTGATTGATGCCACTTAATTCATGTTTTTTTAATGCTTTCAGCTTATTAGATGATACTAAACTATTTATTTATCAAAATTAGATCTCACAGAATCAAAATTATTCAACTACTCTCACCACCTAAATGAAAAACTGGATGTGATAGACATACTGATTTTCATCCCTTGCTCAAAGTATGAGCTAGCTGCTGTAAAATGGCACTAGGGTAAGAGAGTCGTCACTTAAGTGTAATGGACCGCCGAACCGAGCGGAAGAGTAATCATATGGGGGTTACTACACTCCCCACAAAAATCTGTGGCTTACAAACACCGGATAGGGTGCTCTGTGTTCCAAATCTAGATTCTCCCATTTTAACCTTGTGAGCAAGGCAGTGCTGAAAGTGCACCTAGGGTTAGATTGAATTTGGGAGAGTAAACAGTTTAAAAATAGTTTTGATTCTGAGAGATGCAATTTTTTTATAGATAAATGTATGAGGAAAAATAAGGGGAAGAATTAATGAGCTTCGAGTCTATCATATATTTCTTTTATTGAATTCGGTGCACCTTAATGCCTTAAGCTGGTAATATTATAAATTAATATATGGTAATAATTATTCTGTAACAACATCTGACAGGTTAATTCTGTGAGAGATGTACTTTTTTCGATAAATAAATGTCTGAGTTAGATTCAGGGAAAAAATCAATAATAATGTATTTTATTTTTTCATTCTATAAAGTGCGATCATAAATATTTAGATTTTTATATTATTATATATTTAGAAATTTGTAAGTATTAAGTCTCATCAATCGATATTTTTTTATGAATATTATTTTCATTGTAAAATAAGATTTATACATTCTTAATTAAATTTTTAGGGTATTGTAGTAACAAAATTTGACCATGGCCTTGTTTCAACATTTGAATTATTTCTGTGGCCACCAATATCAGCACCATATTCCTTTGTACAACTTGAATCATCAATTTTTCTCCCTATAAGAAATATTGTTAACCATTGTTCATTTTTTTAGAGTCGTTAAAGAAGAAATTGTAGAAGATTCTGCAATTCTACCATGTTTTAATGGAAGAGTAGTTAGTTGGGTGAGTTTCAAAATCTATAGTCGTCATTATTCTATTTCTGTCAAATATTAGGTGTATTTTATAGCTTCATCTATTTCAACTAGTATGCCTCATACCCTTATATTTTGAGACAAGTAGTGGCAAATTTGAGCCTATTCTAGTTTGTCAATCTGTTATGTCCGTTTAAGTAAAATCGCATTTGCAGTGCCTGTCGTGAAACATAACTTTCTAGTTGAAAAAAGTGTCCATGATCTAGTAACTTTCAAGACTGTTTACAAGTGGTATCAGTGATTTCAAAAGTGTAGAAGTGTCAGATCAAGATGTCCTATGACCTCAAATATGTATATTGCCATGACTTTGTGAAAAATCTCAGAAGATTTAATATAAAACTGATGACTTAAATCAACCTATAAATGCCTGCTATGAAATATTATCAAGAGCTCAAGGATATTGTTTTCGGGGGCATAGTACAATCAAGTTTAATTCCAAGGGAATTAACTGTTTATAAGTCATTGAGAAGGCAATGACCACAGATGGAAGGCTTTAAGAAATGCTTACAAAAGGATTCGGTATTGGTATCATTGGATTGCCAGTTAAGGAAAGAGATTAATGCAAGTTCTGTGTTACTTTTTATTTAATTTTCAACCAAATTGAATTATAAATTCAGCCAACTGATTCAGCATTTTCCTTATAATACAAGGCATTATACAAGGTAACCAAAGTACAAGGAAAATGTACAAAATTTTTATCTTGTTAAAAGGGGGTGATATTGTACATTTTTTTCCAAAGTAATTTCGATTCCTTTCACCTTGCTTCTTTATATTTGAAATTCCTATATATATATAATATGATGAAAATTAACTTTTTTCCTGTTTAGTTGGTATCAGCTGATGGTTCCAATCATTCTGATGGAGGTTCTCAATGTACAGACAGTGTAACACATCAATCAGAAACAAGATTACCGCCGCCACCAGTAAGTGAATCTGTTTGTACTGACACGGAGAGTATTATAAGTTCAAGACAGGGTAGAAGACACCACAAATACTCTTCACGTATTAACGGACATCTTCCAAGGTAAAGATCTCAACGCATTACGTTTTACATTAAGTTTTGGGGCATTGAAACTTGAAATTATTTATTCTATTTTCAAACCTGGGGGTTTTAAAGTTGATGGTAAATATTGTATCTAATTATTCCTCACATATCGACATCAAACATAGCAACAAAAAGGCACTGTGCATCTTGGAAATGACCTTAAGAGAGCCCTTTGGTACATCTATATGTGATTAGGACTGGACTGGCCTAGTAATAAATAGATTCGTTGCTGGGGGTGATTATAATGTAAATCATATGCATTGGGGCTCCAGATTGAGAAATAGCGATGGAAAACAAAAATCTTTCAACTAGCCAGGTGATACATAAACGATATTCCTGGTATAGTTGATTTATATATAACAAGGGGTACCAAAAGGCGACTTACAAATTGTATCATCACAGGAACTGTCGACATATCATTCTTCAATACAGTAGTCTCAATTATCAGATCTAAACCAGCTGGATAAGTGAAAAGGTTTGGGCAAAACAATATTGAAACTTTACTATGGCCGGCGAATAGTCCTGATATAAATCCCGTTGAAAAATTATGGGGGCGGTTGGTAAAAAAAAATTGAAGGAATTTTCGTCCCAGAAATTAATTAGAGCTATGGTTAGCTATATGAAGGTAAGGTGTGGAGAAAAGTATATGGGTTACCTTATTTTTGACATCCTTTACATTGTCAATAAAATATCTAAGTATTTATATTGGAATGGAATTTTAAAGAATTTTTTAAAAATTTAATATCTCTTGAAAGTTGTTCATTAATACCTTTTTAGGGTATATGAAACTGCTTCGATAGTAAGTTCAGATTTAGAAACTACCAGTTTTCAATCGGAAACGACAGGAAGACATACCGCTTTATCAGAATGTTCGAGCGTTAGTAGATTGCAAGTTGCTGGTCGCAAACGACCCCAAAGACGACGTAAACAAAGACTACAGGTTTGTTGAGTTTCAGTAAACATCGTATTTGACACTTCGATATTCTAATCCATATATGTTTCAGGCAATGTCTCGGACAAGTTCTTATTCAAGCATCACAGATTCTACAATGTCTTTAAATATAATTACCGTTACTCTAAACATGGACACAGTCAACTTCTTGGGTATTTCAATTGTTGGTCAAAGTAATAAAGGTGGAGATGGAGGCATATATGTCGGATCCATAATGAAAGGGTATGTATTCATACTGAGACCTAATAAAGTAGAAGCATTTGGAAGGAAAATAAAGCACCAGGAGAAGCACACAATTAGAAACGGAATATCTTGAGGAAACTATTATAAGCAAACTTGACATAAATATTACATTCTTTTGTTGTTATGGAGAGGACAGAGATATCTAGAACCCTAAGAAGAAATGTTTGTAAACGACAAGTCTATGGAATATTCAGTATGAAAGATGACCAAACGAGTAAAGAGCCCAATCAACCAAAATCCTCTAATCAACAACCGAGATATTGGATGGGCTATAAATCGATACAATTAAGACAAAATTAATGGCTGTGACGGAAGAGCCCAGGGCTAGAAATGCGGGTCAAAATATTGCAATTGTAGAATATAACATTGAAGTTGTAGATGACCTCGTATATTTTGGAACCTCGATAAATCCGAATAAACGTTAATAAAGAGTTAAAAAGGCTTATAATGCTTACCAATTGATATTTTTGGACTGTCAAATTCTCGAGAAGTACAAAGATCAAACTCTGTAAGACTTTAATTTTACCATTTTTATTCTATAGCTTAGAAACCTGAACCCTAATAAAAACGGATGCTATTGACATAAAATTTAAGGGGCTATCCAAAAAAATAACTTCTGAAGATGTAGGTGTAACTTGTACAGAAGATCAGGTAACAGACATAATACTGTTCAAGATGTGACAACAGTATGTCCACAAAAAAGAACTTAAAGGTCATAATAACAGATAGTCCAGGTAGAGGGAGAACAAGGATGACTTGGTCTCTAAAGATGCAACAAACTGGATGTTCATTGCAAGGGACCGGAAAGGATGGTGTTCGAGATTAGAGAAAGTCGAAGCCTTTCTTCAGGCTGTAATGCTGGTGATATTGATGTTTTTAGGGTTCAGAATATCAACAATAAGTATAGAAGTGAAATGTAAAATATTAATTTGTGTAGGAATTGATATCATCTACAATATTAAAAATCTGCTTGTGTAATGTTATTTTCATTTGCGCACAGAAACTATACCAAATTTTAAGAGCACTGATAATATTTGATTTTGTATTTTCCAGGGGAGCAGTAGCTTTAGACGGCAGGATAGAACCTGGTGACATGATATTACAGGTGAATGATGTAAATTTTGAAAATATGTCAAACGATGAAGCTGTTAAAGTATTAAGAGAAGTTGTACAAAAACCCGGGTAAGTTTCTTAAATCAAAACATTTATTATACATCACTTGAATTGGTAACGATCATGTAAAATTATCATCAGTATTTTTTTTTATAACTGCTACCACTGGCACTAGGACCCTCAAAGAGCCTTGACATCTTCCACCACATTTCTCCAGTCATCACGATACAAAACTCCACCCCCTCACACCTAATTCCCATCCTGCCATTGTTTGCATGGTCGTCGGCCCTCGGGCTTCTTTCTTTTGACTTCAATCACTAGGCTGGGGTCTTCATAGAGCCAGTAGAGCTCGGTGTTCAGTCTCTGAAGAGGATTTTTTAAAAATTATTATAGCCCTTTCACCGTTAGCCCTATTTGCAGAATGGATTAGACATATAAAGAACATATTAAGGAGTAATACGTGCTTCGTACGGATTTATAAAAGACTTAACATTAACTGGGATACTGAACACACTATTTACACTAACACTCACAATTACACTGTCTCTGAAGAAGATAACTTGGTTATCGAAACGCGCGTCAGACAGTGTAACTGTGAGTGGTAGTATAAACAGTGTGTTCAGTATAAATTTTACGGTTTCAAAAATTTAAACTTCATTACCTGGGTGTACATCTTCGTATAATTAGGTGATGATGTTAGTTCTTCTTCTAACATCAAATTTGAAGGTTAAAATAAAAATTGCTCGATTATTTCCTCTAAAGATGATGTTTATGGAACATATATTATTTCAATTAGTTCCACATTTTTTTTTCTAGAACAATCTTTTAATTAAAGAAAATTTCGATTCTTTAGAAATTAATTTTAGAGACATTATATTAATTTATTTTCTTTTAACTCTATCTTCATTATATTTCAAAAGATGATTTTCAATAATTTTATTTCATAATATTTGAAAATATAGTGTTTTTTTTATTTTAGACCTATTAAACTAGTAGTTGCCAAATGTTGGGATCCCAATCCTAAAGGTTACTTCACAATACCACGAACAGAACCCGTCAGACCTATTGATCCGGGTAAGTAACAATAAGTAAAATACAATGATCATTCAAATTCTAATGAACTGTTTGAATTTCTGTAAAATATACCAATTATATTTGCGTGGTTGTATGTCCTTCAGAACTTTTGGTGACTTGTTTGTCAGGATTCGTAGAATTATTTAGGTTTCCAAATAATTTTTATTAAAGAATTCAATATTTACAAGTCCGGTGCTGCTTTTTGTTTAAATCTAGAAGTGTCTAGAATGTTTGATCTGGTCTTTAAATGAATTTTTCCAATATAATTCCAGTTTACTAGTACGAACATTTTAATTTTAAATGATTTACTCCTATAAATTGATTTATTTTCGTAGGTGCTTGGGTGGCACATACAGCTGCAGTTCGAGGGGATCCGGTGGCGAGACCACCGAGTAGTTCAACTGTATCAAGCTCATCAATAGCCAGCACGATACCCGCCAATGAACGTGAGTGTCTTCTAGGTCCTGGTATGTATGCACTCAACCATGAGGCTTTTTTGACACACTTTTTTTTTCAATTTATTTATTTTATTATTGCTGCATTTTCCATTTCCAATTTGGTCATTATTTACAATATTATACACCACAATCTTGGAGAACGACAAGAAATTAACTTCTTAACCTCAAAGAATCGCCTGGAGGAAAGACTTTTATTTTTTTGTTAATAAATCATCTTGATTTCAGGTCTCTTAAAACTATTCACGTTTCGACTTATTTCAGTCTTTATCAAAATATGATTTGGTATACAAGGTCTAATAAATAAGATGTCAAAGAAATAACTTACTCTACCAATTAAATCCAAATTTGACTATGAAGGATGAATGATCAACCTAACTATCATTTCGGTTTCCGAAAAAAAAATTCGTTGTGGAGCAGCTCACAAAATTATGTGATCACTGACTATTATAAATTCTGATCAAAATAATTGAGTATGCAAAGAAAGAAAATTTTTAAATAAAAAAAATTATTTAGAGGGTATCAAATAATATCAAAAATGATGAAGAAAAGATAAAATACAGGTCAAAACTGTTTAAAATTATTAAAATAATTTTTGTTCCTAATTAAATCCAAAATTTCTCTTGTAAATCTGAGTAGCATTCCAAATTTCAAAAGAATCAATTTGTTGTGGAGCAAGTCCGAAAATTTCATTATATTTAGAATCTACATTTGAATTTTGCTACGAAAGGTTAATGATTAACTAACCATCCATTCAGATTCTGAAAAGAACAATTCATGGTGGAGAACCTAAATAGTATAAATTCTGACCATAATTACGAAGTATGCTAAGAGATGAAATTTTCAAATTCAAAAAAATCACCTAGAGTGTACCAAATAACCCTAAAAATGGTAAAGAAAGGGGTAAAATACAGGTGACAATTATTTAAAGTTATCAAAATAAGTAATAATAGAAATAAATAATATTTCTAACTCCTAAATACAAAAACTCCAGTTGAATTTAATTAGTAAAGGCTTCTGAAAGAAACTTTTCACTGTGAAGCAACACAAAAAAATTATCTTATTACTAATTCTGACTAAAACAATGAAGCATACGAAGAAATATACTTTTTAAATGCAAAACATTGCTTAGAGGGCATCTAATAACCACAAAAATGGTAAAATACCGTTTCAAAACTACTTACAAGTATCAAATTCTATTTTCTAAATAAGCTAAAAATCTGTGCAACATCACTTGTATTTTGTCAATTGAATTGAAAAACTTTGGTTGAATTCAACTACTAAAGGTGAATGATTAACTCTACCATTGATTCAGCTTCCGAAGAAACGTTTCACTGTAGAACAAGTCACATTATTATGATACATAAAAAAATAATCCCAAAAATGTAAAGAAAAACTAAACTACCAGTCAAAATTGGCAAGAACTACAAAGACGAACTGATTGCTCCCTATTAATTAAACTTCTGAAAGAAAAATATTTAGACTTTATTGAAGATTATAAAAAAAGTAAAGTGTTCTGGGATTTGCTCAATACAAATTATAAAAAAAAATGTTTAATGTGGCCTTGCAGAAAAAAAGAGATTGAACAAGAAAATTAAAAACCTGAGAAACGCATTCGACTGGGAACACAATCGTATCACCAATAAACAAAGCGTTCTGGATCTAATGAAATTAGTAAAAAATGGTTTACCTTGTTTGCAGTTTTCTGATTTTTATTTTCTTTATAGTTTGTCTTGTGTTTTGGCTGCTTTTGTTATTATTTTCCACTCTCTTGGGTTCGGGCATTTTACTCACCAGCTTTCTATGGGCATTTTACTCACCAGTTTTCTATATTTAGTGCTCTTATATCATTTCAATTAGTTTTCTTCTCATTATGTGCCCGGACCAGTTGAACCTTTGTGCTTTTATGTATCTCACTATATTCTCCTTCCCCAGTTCTCTCTATTTCTTCGTTTTTCTTTGCCCTTCTTTCTCCTTTCTGTGTTATGTTTGGTCCTGTTATAGTTCTCATTATCTTTCTTTTAAGTTCTTCTTCTCTTTGGTTCATTACTGTTGTTTCCATCGTATATGTGATTACTGGTCTTATTAGGGTTAGTTAATTATTATTAGTAGTTCCTGTTCTCTTTTGAATATAAAGTGTAATTAGTTGTAGTAAAATTTCAAAGTTCTCATTTGATATTCTGATAAAGTTTCTCAATAAGGTACCATTATCTGCTCTCAAATTTGTTAGTAAACTAGTCAGTAGGTTGTCCTGGAATAATGTTCTTTTCCATCAATGTTTCTTCCACTGTTGTCTATGTGCAAGTCTTGGTACTAAATAAGCTACTGCTAAAGTTGCTTGATCAGCCATAATCTATGGTATCTATCCCCTTTATCGAACTAATAAGTAAACCAAAAGCATTCCAATAATAGCACAATGTTTTAAAAACTATCTAGACACGAAGTAAAATAGATTGAAGCATGCTACATCGGCCGCATGATGTTGGATTTTGTAGCATGTAACATCCTCAATTTGTGGTATATTGCAATGCCCCATAGTGTTGCCCCAGTGTAAAAGAGCCCTTAGAATCTAGAAGATTTAAACTTTAAAAAATAGTTTTCCCGGCTTAACATTACTTTGAACTTGATTTCATTAAAATATCTGAAAATAACCAGACATTTATATTATAATGTTACAGATATGGAGGAACCATTGTCTGTAAATTCCCCAATGTCTCAAGTGGTTCAAGCGATGCAAAGAGCGGACAGCGGATTAGAAATTCGGGACAGAATGTGGCTCAAAATAACAATTCCTAATGCTTTTATTGGTACCGACATGATAGATTGGTTACTGACACATATTGAAGGTTTTCAAGAAAGAAGAGACGCAAGAAAATACGCTTCGCATTTATTGAAAGCTGGATTCATCAGACATACAGTCAATAAAATTACGTTCTCCGAACAGGTAAGTGTCACGTCAACTTCGATAAAACCTGGAAAAACACTTGACCTACGGGATGATATAAGATACCAAATATCAGCACATACCAATCTGATTTTAAGTTTTACGTACATGCTCTGTTCCGATGAAATTTTATTTGTTATTTTCATAAATAGATCATTTAAAAAATGACTTGTTATATGAATAAAATGGGAGGGAAGTTCTTTTATCTCCCTTGAATGAAGTAAACTTCGTCCTCGGGAAGACATGTGGCTTTTTCCTCCCTTGTTTTACAAATAGCCATTGTTGTCTATCAGTGTTGTTAATGTACTCGTTTCTTGTTACAGTGCTATTACATATTTGGCGATCTTTGTTCTGCAATGACCAACCTCAAAATACAGGGTGATACAGATAGCGTAGGACCTTTACCGAACGTTCCTAATTACATGCCATATAGCGGTACATACAATCCATTGGAATATATGCCGATGCCATTTTACAGCGAAAATACAGTGTACGGTTACAACAAGGAGGAATCCGTTTTAAGTGGAAGCGGTAAGTTATTATTTGAATAATTTCTGTTGATTTGCGTTGGAATAGATGAAATTATTTATCGATTAATTTTTTTTAATAGATTCTAGTGAAGATGTGGCCTTTCGTCATATTTTTTCTTATTTTCCAATAGTTTTTCGTATTCGAACCGTTTATTAATTAGATTTTATTTGTTGAACTTCGGAAACTTAGAAAATATACTAAACAACCAACCAATAATTATTCAACCACTGTATATATGGATACTGACACGGGAAAATGGGTTAGCTTTTAATTTTAATAGGAAGATACTCCGCATGGGAGTTTTTTATTTTTTTCTCGGTCAATTAGAAAGTAATTTATACCTCATCATTAATTTCTTGTACAGAAATATGTTATTGACGAATTTTGTTGGAAATTTGATGCTATGCAAAAAAGGTATCTTATATTTTTTCTGTAAATCTCACCATTTGAATGATATTGAAGGCACAGCTCGGTTGAGGGTGATGATGATGTCCTGCCGATCAGAACTTAAGGTGAAAGGTTAAGTTCTATAGGTTTTTATGTTCACAATTTTTTTTATTATATATTCACAATAATAATCAATTCCAAACCATTTGGACATCCTCAGAACCGGTTGCTGAATTTTACACACCTAGGTTCAATTACAATAAACATGCTGGGATGGGTGGACGTGAGTGGTGGATTTTTGCCTAATTTCGTCATCCCCCTTTTTTCAAATTTTGCCAAAGTGACAGGTGGCGGCTGTCGATAATAAAATATGAATAACAATATAGTTATTTTTCAAGGATTTTTTTGGCTTGAAAGTACGTTTCTATTATTCCTTCATAATACAAATTTTCATCGAACTTCCACTCTTTCATATTAAATTCTGATTACCTAACTTAACCTAACCTAATCATTCGTGTCCAATTGCCACGGAATTTCTGAGGTTATTCTTACAATCAAATTATCAATAAATTTTTTGTATAATTCATTCTGAATAAATGAAAATAATATATTGGAATTAAAAATGGCATATATGTCAGATTTAATCTGTAGGTGGTATTTATCCGGTGATGATATTCATCCGTGGAAAGTATTCATCAATGGACTGTATTCGTCCGTGAATTAAAGCCCATTATTGTAACATTGTCGATTGAAATTAGAGACTTGGATAAAGCTTGATTCGACTCATTTCTTTATCTCGTGTCTTTATGGTAGAAATTAGAGTCATGAATTTTTTAGTGAATGGTGCCAATAGACATTTTGCGTATTGAAATAGATCTGTGAATTTCTCCAAATTGATTATTATGTACATTTATTTATTATTACCTTCTATACCCCTCCTCTATCGCTACATGCGAATCTTCAATCGTTCAAAACAGTGCAGGAAATTTTTTTCTGTTCGTTCTTTTAGATCACAGCTTCAAAAGACAAAAATCTTGTTCCTTTTAATGCAGATTTGACCTTAGAAAAGAATTAGAAGTCGCATGGTGCAAGATCTGCCGAATAAGGTGGGTGGTCTAACATTGGGATTAATTAAGTTGGAACTTAACTGGAACCGTTGGTGATATTCATACTGAACACACTGTCTACACTAACACAATTACACTATCTGATACGCGATCAGACAGTGTAATTGTGGATGGTAGTGTGAACATTGTGTTCAGTATAACATTGAAATGTTGTACTTGACTAGAAACCACTTAATGGAGAGTGTGGAATGAGGCACCAGTTTTCGCATGTTAAAATTAGTCGTACACATTCTTCGACAATTTATATAGATTCAACAATCACATGAATACTTAGGCGACGATCAAATCAAACAATATTTTCTACTTTTTTTATATTCTCATCCGTTTTTGACGTGGAAGGTTCACACGAACTTGAATCATATTCAACATCTTCCCAGCCATTTTGAAAACGCTTAAACCACTCAAAAACACGTCGAAACGACAAAAATTCATTGTCATATACTTGTTTGATTAAATTACAAGTTTCGGTCGCAGCTTTCCCAAGTTTCATGTGAAATTTCACTATATGTATTTTTTCGCCGGCAAAACATAAAAGCAGTTTCTATACAAATCAGGGCTACGGCTACACACGTTTGTCTATAGACAGCCTTAGTCTCGTTACTTAATAGCCACGCCTCGTACATAGAGATGGAAGTATATGCGCGAAGGAAGATTATTGTTATAATGTGAATAAAATATATAAAAAAATAAAATTTTTCAAATCTATTTAGGTTATAGTTGAAATTATTTATGAAAAGCTCAAACGATAGTGAGTGTAAGGACTTTTTTATTCGAAATATTGTAAAGAATATAAAAAAAATAATTGTGTGCAAAAAATGCATTTTTTCTGGTTTATTTAATTTTTCGTTGTTTAAACAATAACGTCAAAAGATATCAACACCTGCCGGACTTTTAAAAAAAAATTCCTACTAAAACAATTGTGCGAAGTAATGCGCCACTATGCTCTGGTCTATAAGTGATTCAAGTGATTTTTTTTTGGTGAATTGTAAAATAGTTGTAGTAGTAGAAAGTACTTGACATCTAGTATAGGTATGTACTTGATTCGTTTAACAAAATATCAGAATATAAAACCTTCTTTTTCAGATGTTCGCTTGATAGAATCTGAATCTTCGTGAGGGTTGAAATAGAGCAGTTAAAAAATCCGTTCGTGCTAAATTAGCTATTAAATAAAGATAGAAATTTACGTAAGTTATGGTTGGTGCTGTGATATTCTTTCGATTTCAGTACTGTACAAGTCGAAAATATGAATATTCGATGTTTGACTGATATTTTTAAGAAAACTTTAGGGTTAAATACTCTCACCGATACCATCTATATGTACAGAAGATTTTTAGTTAAAACTTTTAAAACAAACCGATAGTTTATCATTTATCTAATATCCAAAATGTGATACGGTATTTTTTTTATTGGCCATCCCTTTAATACGATCGTCGCCGTCGTCTATACTTAATAAAATATCGTTATGTTTGTGTTATTCGATTCAATTAACAATTTTTTTTAATATTTTGTTTGAGTTATTCTTTGTTAATAAAATATTTGTATTTCGTTTATTTCTCTTTTATTTATTTATGTACCATCCTGTATTTTTATTTTTTAGCTCAAGAAAATATGTATATAGGTCTTTTCAATGATCCTGACTGATAAATATTGATGGGTGTAGATTTTAAATTAACTGCGGTACTCGAACGGTTTTTTTGAAACAGTTGACTTGTCCACAAACGTTTCCAACGAATTTTCAGAATTAAAAACATGTTTATTGGCATTGAACATGTTTTTTCAATTCAGGGAAGGTATAGTAATCACTGGGAGTCAAGTCTGGGCTATAAGGAGAGTGCTAGACAGTATTCCATCCGAATCTGTTGACGAGATCAGTCGGACAGTGAGCAGACGCGCGTTGGCTTGATAGAGTCGTACTCCATTTGTGAGCATGCCTTTCAAGGTTTTCTCAACGTTTAACATTAGCGATCCGCATCAATTGTTGTACAGGTAGACAGGAATTCGCACCACAACAGCCCTTTTCCCAAAAGACACTCGCCATCACTTTGCAGTAAATAGTTTTTGATGTTTTCTCTGACGAGATTGTTCTTTTGTATTGGATCAATGGTAACGGAGACCAAAAATTTCTCAGGTCCCATCTAGCACATATCATATTATAAGCGATCAAAATGTTATGAATTCGGGATCATTTAGCTGAAATCGATGGCCGGCTATGACGTTATTAGTCATGCGCGTCTCTACGTCCGTCGTCTCTGCGCCATTTGCGTACATGTTGCACACTCATACACTTTTTTCTATACACCTCACACACTTGAGAAAGGATGACCACCGCCACCACCATGTTTTTGCACACCTGGCGATAGAATCAAATGGAAGTTTCATCTTTCACACCTACTAAGACAAGAATGAACGTTGTAGACAGCTCGCCCGGGGTCCAAATCTTACCTAAAAGCGTTCCAATCGTTCGCAGTTCCTTGGGAACCGATGTGGACATCATCATCATTTATCTCATCTGCACGTCTTCTTCTACGGTGTGCATCTCCAATACTAAATCTTTTTTGCCCAACGCCCATCCAATTTGGATCAGTTCCATTTTATTTTTTCTCTGTGTAATTCGAATTTTAATCGCTTAATATTTTGTGAACGTGAGAGATATGCTTTCGTTTCTTATGTTAACCCAATTCTACGTTTTATCTCATAGGTTTGTTTGTCTTTTCCGATGCAGATTTCGTGTCCTAAATATTTATAAGAGCTGATTTGCTTTATGAAGGTAATACATTCTGTAGTTTTAGATTAGCTGAATCGAGCTTCTTGATTCTTGTTACTGTTATTTCGCTGTGCATTCGTCCTAGTTATTATTTGGTAATGATAATAATTTTGTTCTTAAAAAAATAAAACATAGCAAGCTGATATGATATTATTGGATAGACAACTAGGTTTAATGATGCTGCTAAACATTAAACTTCTAATTACTAGGTCAATAATTCTTCTAACTGTATAAACAAAAGTTATAAAAGATTTCATTGTACTACGACACGAAAGGCTTTATTCTGCAACACGACAATGCGAGTGCACTGTGTAAAACAAACCTTAGAAAAAATTTAATAAATTGCCTCGACCACCGAACTCTCCCGATATCGCACCCTCGGATTTCCTTTTATCCCGAACGAAGGTCTCGATTTAATTGAAGAAAATGTCATTACTTTCCGGTCTCCCTTATTTAATTTCTTTATTTTGATTATAAAAACTAAACTAACATATAATTTATTTTTTTTATACTTAGTTTGTTTCTCAAATTTGAAAAAACAAATCGCAAAGTGTTGACCGATATTTCTGGGTAATTGCTAGAGTACCAATACTACATTATTTAGTGATAATCATCATTAAACGTTCCATAAATCCTATTACCACAAAAAATCGAGATAAGTTAGCTTCAAATATCTTAAAATATAATCGTATCGCCGTTACGCGGACATTATTTAGGTAGAAATTGAGAAAAACAATCACTTTATATGTTCTACGCAACTGGAGTTGAATAAAACACCCTATAACTCAATAAGTAAACATCTAAGTGATTTACATTTTAATACACCCTATATAAACACGAAAATTATGAAATAAATAAGGCACATTTCAATATAAGAATATATACTACGGGTCAAAAGTTTTTATCCACCCTATAATAACAATTTTGATATCTACAGGGTGGTACAAAAAGTAGAGTGAGTAGATTGCGTGAAAATTCACAAAAAATGGCCTCTCGTTTCCGAGTTATAAGAATTTAAAGTTGCAAAATCAAAACTTATATTTGAGTATATTTTCTAGGTCACCTGGTTTTTTGGCTCTAGAAAATCGAAAAATGGATGGATTTTAATGATCTTGGTCTCAAAATGTTCCATTTTACCCCGGATTTATAAAAAAATTAGTAGAAATAGCTGGAATGAAAATTTCTCATAGTTTTACTGTTTTAAATCGTAAAAAAAGCGGTTTTGCAAAATAATCCTTTACAAAAAATTATGGTAATTATACACTTTCGCGGTCACCTGGTTTTTTAGTTAGGTTAGGTTAGGTTGGTTCTAGAAAATCGAAAAATGGATGGATTTTAATGATCTTGGTCTCAAAATGTTCCATTTTACGGCGGATTTATAAAAAAAATACGAAAATTAAAAAAAATAAATATTTTTTACAGTTTCATGACATTAAGTTTTTTTTCAAAATATTCATTTTTTATGTAAACTGCGAAAAAAAATTATGAACTTGATTCCACGACGTCAGAAACAGTTACGAAGGATTATATGTAGAAAGTCATTTTTTTGCATTTAAAGTCATGTAACTGTAAAAAATATTTATTTTTTTTTAATTTTCGTATTTTTTTATAAATCCGCCGTAAAATGGAACATTTTGAGACCAAGATCATTAAAATCCATCCATTTTTCGATTTTCTAGAGCCAAAAAACCAGGTGACCGCGAAAGTGTATAATTACCATAATTTTTTGTAAAGGATTATTTTGCAAAACCGCTTTTTTTACGATTTAAAACAGTAAAGCTATGAGAAATTTTCATTCCAGCTATTTCTACTAATTTTTTTATAAATCCGCCGTTAAATGGAACATTTTGAGACCAAGATCATTAAAATCCATCCATTTTTCGATTTTCTAGAGCCAAAAAACCAGGTGACCGCGAAAGTGTATAATTACCATTTTCTAAATAATACATTCGAATATTAGGAGTTTTTAAGGGATGATTAAGTATGTTCTCGTAGTGTGTTTGACGGAATAAATAATTCTACACTACTATCTAAAGGCCAGGGGCGGCTAATGCCCAATGGTTGCCAATATGTACAATCTGAGGATGAATTTTTCAATCGATTTTTTTAACAAAAAGGTATCTTGGTTTAACTCGATAAAATTTATGGTTTGGGAGATTTGTTGATATTTAGATCGCCAAGAAAATCGTACGCCATAAAGAAACATTCTGAAAAAAATTATCATAACTTGTAATTTTTTATCGAAAATACTCACAGGAGGTATTAAAACACAATTAAACGTTTTTAATTAAACTGCATACTGTCGAACACGACGTTTACTGGTGAAGCTGGTTTCACACGAGACTATTTTACTAATTCACATAGAATCCCAAAGAAACAACATCGATTTTGTGTTAATGTGTAGGCAGGAATAATCAAAAATAATTTAGTAAGGCCATATTTTTTTGATAATGACCTGAATGGTCAGCGATACTTAGAATTATTTATTATCCATAATACCTCCTGAAAGTTTTTTCGATGAATAATCACAATTTATGATTATTTTCTTCAGAATGCCTCTTTATGGCGTACGATTTCCTTGGCATGTAAAAAAAATCTACATATCTCGTAAACCATAAATTTGATCGAGTTAAACAAAGAGTACTATTTTTTTTTTAAATCGATTGAAAAATTCATCTTTAGATTGTACATGTTGTCCCTGTAAAAGTTGCGGTTTATTTACCATTGGGCATTAGCCGCCCCTGGCCTTTAGATAGTAGTGTAGTATATAAGTTTTAATTTCGCAACTTCGAAGACTTATAACTCAGAAATGAGAAATTTATTTCATGTCACAGCATTATTTTCACGTCATCTACTCACTCCCGAATTTTTTGCTCTTTCTCATTGCCCATAATCTTTGTCTTCAAATCGTGTTGTGGGTTTTGATGATTTGCCCAAAACGCATTGACTTGTACGCTCCGTTCAGTCCACAACGCGTTGACTTACTGACAACCGCACTCGCCTGTTTTATCATAAATTTTCCCACTATACTTTAGAATTTAATGATTTTTACTGGAAAAGGTGGGAAATTTTAGTATAAAATAGGTTTCAGTCAACCTTCAATCTCTGAAGATGATAACTTGATTATTGAAACGCGCGTCAGGCAGTGTAATCGTGAGTGGTGGTATAAACAGTGTGTTGGAATGAATATCGACAACGGCTCCAAAAATTCCAACTACAAAAATGGAAATTTCATAGGGAAATAATCGAATAAAGTTTCATCAAGACAAGCTTTGGTTTCAATAGTAGTTTTTTTGTCAAAAATCAATGCTCATTAACACCCGAAGCTCCTTTTCAAACAATCAAAATCACATTTATACATTTGTCTTTTAAGGCACAGAAAATCATATGGATTTAATAATAGTAACGCCATCTATATGTCAGCTTGCGAACTTTTCATCCCACCTGCTATATTCTGAGGGTAAGAGGATAATACAGTAATTTCATCAGGGTTAAGTTGCCTTCCAGATCACGCATACATAATAACGTACCAGCCAGATCCAGATATGCGGATTTAAAACAGAATCAGTATAACAATGGATAAAACCAATTTAATGAAAATGAGGCAGGGAACGATGCTGTATGGACCGTGAAATTGTAAATTCCGAACGGCATTGAAGCATTAGAGATGTTGATGCATAGATTAATGCTCAAAATTCGCTAGACACTACCAAAAACCAACTAATAAAAGACAATAATGGATTATCGTTGAAACAAGTCAAAGGGGTGTAGGAACAAAGGAAGCTTTTGGCTTAAAAACATTCGAGAATGGATTTCATATCGAGTTTTGCGTAAAAAAGTTGACCAGTCTCTATATCCACCAGGATATAGAGAATATTCAAGACGGCGTCTAAAAACCGCAACCGCTGAAGATGAATTTATTGTTTTGATAGTAAAAACATTCGATGTCATTCGGCGTACAGCTCTTGATTGGCACCAAAAGTTTTCTTCTTATTCCCCGCAGATCAAAAATAATTTGCGACATGAATGTTTTTCTGTACCTGAAGAAGCGGTTGAAGCGTTTTAATCACGTGTTTTGGAGGTACCTCAATCGGAATTGAAAAAATGCTTCGACAATTGGTTCGCACGCATGAAATAGTTATTTGTATGCTAAGGACTGAAAGTGCTACTTTGTTGGAGAATTATAAACATTTTATTTATTGAACAATATAATGTACTTCATCGCTGATGTTTTCTTTTTCATCGTCATTCAATGTTATTCATTAATTTAGACAAAACTACGAATAAAACAAAATAATTTCAGAAAATTAAAAATTTAAGGTTATGCAAAATCATCTGAAACTGTCAACATTGAAGTGGCTAGAGTCACGTTTAAGGAAGTTGAAGTTGTGTACTCCAGAACATGGAACACTAAAAACGCAACTTTCGGTATTTAAATGAATACAGAACGAACAACTTTCAGATGGCGTCGTCTAAAAAGTGTATTGATGTTAATAGAGAATATTTTGAAAAATAATAAAGCTGAATTAAATCATGATTATTTGTTTTTATTTGTCTTATCTCAAAAGTTAAGTAGCAACCCTCGTAAGGTATCGAAATTTTACTATCTCGTCTTGTCTAAAATTTACTGCATTTACTAACTAACGATAACATCTTGTTGCTGTTGAAAATTAGTAAAGAAAAAAAATGTTTGCAGGTGGTTCATCAGGAGGTTCAGAACACTTGAAAGATACTGCAGCTGGTCACAGCAGCGCTTCCGACAGCGACATCACTTCCTTAGGACCTCGTTCTTCGGCCGTACCAAAAACCAGCGGAAACGGAAATGGTAGTTCGAACGGTTCAGAACAGAGCAGCGGAACTCAAGTTTCGACAAATCCACAGTCAAAAGACATTGCCGGTAGTAGACAATCTTTTAAAATTGCCATGGGTAATCCATGTGAAATGTTTGTGGATGTTATGTAGAATGTGACTGATTATTATTTATCTTTTTATTGAGTCGACAGTTTGATTTTCAAAAAAATTACTTTCGAAAATGATTTTTCTTTTTAATCACATTACTATATTAAAATATTTTATTTTTTTAACGTCTACTCAATAAAATTGATGTACAAAGTTTTTTGCAAATTGGTTATTTCTGATCGTTTTCCAATTTGACATATTTTTGAAATAATTTTCGATATAACTGTTGAAATATTCGAAAATCTAAGAACTCACAGTGTTACTGTCAAGAAGAAGCAAGTTCTAGGTTTAATCAATTCTCCATATATCCAAAAAAAAACTCTATACTTGAAATGAAAATTAGAAGATTCATAATTCTGTTAAGTACAGAGTTATTTGAAACATCTTATCAATAACCACATACAGGATATGCAAAAATTCTCTTGTCAAGCCCAAACTACAGATAGTTCATAGTAGGATTGTGCGTGGCCGTTGAGCACTTGATGTTTCCTTTGAGAAGCTTTAACCTTTTGATGTTATTAAGTTGCGAGGCTTTTACAAGTTAGTGCTGGGTACTCACAGTTGATGTGGTCTGCACTTTCATCCTCCTCCATGCACCAGCAGAAATCCGGATCGTCCGTGATGCTCATGGTGTTGAGTTGGCGTCTTAGATGTCCGTGTCGGGTTAAAAAACCGCTCCCTAGTCGCATTTCGCGCCTATTTAATTGGTGTGAGACGCACAAAGTCTAACTATGTGTGCCTTCGCGATATCAACACTTTTAGCTACATCAATGATGAGTTCGCAGATCCCAATTTTACTGGTGAGTCCGTCTGACAAGCCAAATTTTATAGGACTAGAGCACACCTTTTCAGCTGTTATGAGTCATATATCAGCTCTGGTATCTGAGCAGATTGAGCAGAAGCCTGCTCCGGCTAAGCCTTTTCTCCTGGAGCCGTCTGTGTACCAGGAAATTCTATTATTCAGTATAGCAGGCTTGGAGTCTCACTGATTCACTGCTTCAGCTCAGTGATATGAGGGCCAAGGACGTTAAAACCTAATTTTTGTAGAAGTCGATTCGCTTCTCTCTGTCACACCTTCGTTTTTTTGGGCTCAAATCGTCCCCTGTCTCAATTTCTTTTCTCATGTGTCGTATCTTAACTCTAACTCTAAAT
Source organism: Diorhabda sublineata (assembly GCF_026230105.1). NCBI lineage: Eukaryota > Metazoa > Arthropoda > Insecta > Coleoptera > Chrysomelidae > Diorhabda > Diorhabda sublineata. Next base: position 9,688,601 of record NC_079479.1, read on the forward strand.
AACTTTTAAAAACTTTAAGCAATCACGAAAATCCTCGAAATCAAAATAATATACATAATTTGCAAAGGGAAAAGTGCAATTGCGATTTTTTTTGTTAGCCTAGACGCATGTGAATTGTACCAAAATGAAAATGCAATTTTTCAAACCGTTTACGCCACTACTACAATACTAACGCTCACCATTACAACGTCTTCTAGTCTCCGAAGACGATAACTTGGTTATCGTAACGATTCTCAGACGGTGTGATTGTGAGTGTTAGTATCGATGGTGTTTTAATTGGTTCCAGGATAGTGAAATTATTCCCGAAAGATGGAAGGCTCACCTGGGTTTTATGGCACGTAGAAATCCTTGTTATACCTGCAGAATACTTTTAATGCTATTAACGTTATACCATATAAAAAAATTTTATTTTATCTTTTTCACTTTTGTTTATATTATAATTATCGTGGATGGTACAATCATGGATTAAGTGGTAAAACCGCATCAAATAAATCTTTTCGTACCATCAAATTTATAATACATATTTAATGTTGCATATTTGTTTGGTATAATTTATTATGCGTCTGGGGGGTTCGTTTATATTATTTTTTTTTATTTGCAAAAAACTTGGTATATTGGAACACATTATGTGTTTGCATTTATTTAACACTAGTTAACTTAGGCACAAATTTACATGTCTGCTGCTTTTTATGTAGATTTTACATAACTTTTTTTTCAATTTTTTTTGTATATTTTAAAGATATATATATATATATATATTTATAAATTTTATTAAAAAATATTTAAACTGTATATTAAATTTAGTAATTGTATTTTTTTTGTAAAAAAATGTTTTAGTTAAATGATTTTATTTAAATATTAGGTATTTTTTTTATAGACCTATTTGTTCAAGCAAAAGCAATAAATTGCTCAGTCGGTTATACATCAGGATTAGTTCCTCAAGTTTCTTCTAAATTCTCTTGTTTTTTATCTCACTTTCCATCGTTACTCTACTAGTTCGAATATTTCAATGTCACCGACCTGACTCTATTTTACCGTTACTACCAAGACAAATGCTTTTCCGAAGTGTCCAACATAATCCCACCTGGAGTAGTATCTGCAGAACACTCACAATAACACTCCGACAAACGATTCGATAACTATAGACCAAAGGTAAACAGTTTACCTTTAGTCTCAGAAGATGTTAACTTGGTTATTGAAACGCTCATCAGACAGTGCTGGTGTAGTGGTAGTGTAAATAGTGTGTTCAGTATGAACATTACCAACGGTTCCAAAAATTCCAACCTAGAATCGTGGTTGTTGGACAGTATAGAGAGATCTTCTTAGCTTTGAGATTTTTGTCAGTTTGAGGTTAGGTTAATATTCAGTTTGTGATTTTTATTTGCTTTTGTTATTCAATCAATTTTTTTTCATACATAAAATGTTTTTTATGAAAAAAGAAAATGTAAATTCAATGAAGAGTTACATAACGAATATCTTTGTTTTAAAAAAACGACTAAAATTAATTATGAAAAAAATTGTATCTTTAATCCAATGCTTCATTACAATGGTGTCTCAGTATTTTGATGTACAGAATTTTGTCAATTCAAATTTTGTAAAAATAATTCTAGTTGAAATATGTTTAGAATAAATATAGAAAATAAGAACCTTTTCAAAAATTTGGGACAAACATTGCTTCTAGAAAAAAATTTTCAAATGATTTGATGAACAATTTGGATTTTTTCTAATTTAAATTTGTATTTATTCAAAATTCAATTATTTTATAATTTTATCCGCATGAAGCATGTTAATAATCTACTAAATTTGAATGTTTTTATTTATTTTTTGTTACATCTTGATATAATCAATTCGCATGATTTTTGTTCGCATGGTGAATACGCTTATTACATGTAAAATTTCAAAAAAAAAATTAAACGGCTGAAATATTTCTGTTAGAAGTACATCAAATTCTTATTATCGTTTAATTCCTAGTTACTCTTATACAAAAAATTGTAAAGGCTAGGTTAGGTTTATTATTTGTCCAACTTTATTACACTCCAGCACCTAGAACACACCATTGAATATATTCAGACTATGTGCTGTCTTCATATTATATTGTTATTTTGATTTTGTTTTGAAAATTTACTTAATGTGTTGGGTTAACAATTTTCTAATGATTTCTACCTGAAACCTATCATGTAAGTTTCTTAATTGAACAACTCAATTTTTTAATACGAAAAATGTATGTCACATGGGGGGGGGTATAAGAATTTTAGAAAGACAAAAAAAGTTGGGAATCACTGGTGTAGAACCAGGTCTGTGGATATACTGATCCCTATTTTGCCAACGAATGAGCGTCGTCGTTCAGTTTCCTTCCGGTTACCCAACTGGACCTTGCAGCTATCACTCAACATTTCTTGAACACTTTATTACACTAGAGCATACCATAGATCATCCAGAAAATCCAATAGAACTTCAGGAGCCCTAGTTAGGTTTGTACTTTGGTTTTTACCGTTATCTGTACAGTACCACCACCCTTTGAATTCGCACGTAAGAAGGGGTTTGACCATTAAAGTGTATATCCAGTGGAGAATCTTCGGTGAAGAACCTATTGAGCATAGTACCATCTTTAAGTACTACCATTTTAAGTCCCTGTTAAACTTTTTATAATTATAAATAACAATAGAAAAAATATAAATTTTAAACAAATATATTTTCAATGTAAGTCATAATTGTATCGAGTCATGTCTTCTTTCTTTTCCTTTCTGAATTCTCTGGTTCGGGATTTGTCATTGTAGCCTGTAGATCACTTTTACTAGTACCCCCAGTATTATGTTCTTCTTTAGGCAAACAAGTTGATCTTGACCTGTATAGTCTTTCGTTAACTCCAAACATAATTTTTTTATAAAATGTCATCTTTTGTCCAATCCATCGATTTTATTTCCCTTATTAACAACGTGAGCATTAATACCTGCTAAGTTTAACAATATATTAAATACTGTCATGGACCATGGTACACATGGGAGGTCAGTTACTAGTTCTTAATTGGTAAACCAGTTATCTCCGGTGACATTCCGTCCAGAACCAAAAATTGGTGCGTCCAGTTTTGTCACCGTCGAGCTAACACTATTATCAACTTGGGAAGGGCCATTAGACTGTTTCCAATGATAGGAGCAAGTTTGTCAATGACTCTTGTCTCATTTCTGGTGTCTTTGTCGTCAAAATGAGCGTGACAGTCATTTGAAAAAGTTCTTCAGTATTTATTCTACTATTTCTATGAAATCCTATGTACAAAAGCTTTCATTTCCTCCAAATTTGTATTTTTGCAATCTCTTTCTCTGCTAAACCATTCTCTTTTGCTACAAATATACTTATTAGTGAAAAATAAACTCCAACATGTCGAAGCGGACTATACAAGCTTCCCTATGCCCTTAACGTCAAGTAAATGACTAACAATGTTATCTAAACGCGTCCTTACGTTTTGAGCAGATATATCTAACCTCTTTCCGAATACAAACTTAGCGTGACATTCTAAATCATCTTGATTTTCTTCTTCTTCACCACTCAACCCTATATTTTCCTTATTCTATTCCTTTCATCATGATATTGCAAAAAGTATTATAATCTTCTTCTCTTTCTCATGCCTTCTTCTCATTGAAAGTTGGCGACCACGTTTTTAAATGCCTCTCGCGAGATGAAATAATTCTTCGACGTTGAGATTTGTCTATTCTCTTATGTTACTGAGTCAGATTTTCTTCTTTCTGTCGATGCCTTTCTTTCCTTCTACTTTGCCCCGCATTATCTTCTGTAGCAGTAGGCATTTGTCGTTGCGTCTTGGTACTTCGTCGTTGGTGATTTTGTTAGTCCAGGGTATCTTCAGAATGCGTCTATAGAGCCTCAAGTTTTTTTATTAATTAAGCTTTCAAGGTCCAAGTTTCCACTTTCTACAGCAGTACTGACCACACATAACATTCCATGAATCCTATTCTGACGTTTAGATTTCTGTTTGCAAACATTGAGGAGTACTTGACAAACGCCTTTCGAGCTATTTCAATTCTGATCTTTAACGCATTTTTGCAATGATAGAGACAAGCACCGAGATTACCATCTTGCCTCGACGTTCCTCTAAGTTTCTTGGGGTACCACGAGCCATTACTAAATACTGAGCAACTTTATCAAGAAGAATAATTATTCCCAGAAGATTTTGAAAAAATTGATCAAAATCAATTGATAATCGGCGCAGTGAATGAATTAAAAAAAAAATTAGAGTTGATGGCGGCTTGCGTAGGTGGAAAATGAGTAAGCGCTTTAAAATCACGCGAGCGATAAAAAACTATTATATTTCAGCGAATTTTCATTGTAACCTGATGAAAACATCAAAAATAATTTTCCATTAGGCCGAATACTAAAAATTTTCTTTTTAAATATACGCCTATTTTCTTCAATTTTTCCAGAAGTTTTCCGGCCTGCAGAACTTCTTATGCTATCACACCGCTCTTAATTGATACTCCAAAAACCTAATAAAAAAGTTTCGCGCGGACACGTTATGAGTTTTCCGACGTTTCGATCACTTCTTACGAGGGTTTTCCCGCCGCGCCTGCAAAACTTTTCGCGCTATCATGCCACTCTTATTTGAGATTTAAACCGCACATTACAAAAGGTTTCGCTCCCGTGCGTTATGAGGTTTTTCAGATGAGTTTTCCGGCACTTTGGATCACTTGTTACGAGGGTTTTCCCGCCTGAAAAACTTCTCGCGCTATCACACCGCTCTTATTTGAGGTTTAAATCTCACGTTACAAAAAGTTATGAGGTTTTTCAGCCAATTTTCCAGCCGACAGTTTACAAGCTGAAATGGCGGGCACCTTATCGACCCTATTTTTTTGTATCGATTTCTGGGACTAGTCTAAAAATGACAGTTTTCAAATTATACCTCGTAATCGAACGCTCTAAATATTCTTCAGTCTAAATGTAGAAGGTACAGTATGTGAGAAGTCGCTGTTGAATTGTTTTCAACCGATACTAGAACAAGAAGATTCCTGGGGGTCTTGTAGACGCCGCGTGAGCAACGAAGGAGTAAATTCAAACTCGATTCGTTCATATTAAAATCGAAATTTGCATGAAACTAATAATTTTTTTAACGTAAATAAATTAGCTGGATGTTAATAATATTAGTTAATAAAAATGTTTATTTTTAGATGAAACGGATTGGAAATGGTTTTTCCTAATTCAGAAAAACGTTTGAACCCAGCCACCAACAAAAACACTTGTAGATAATAATGTATTCAATTTTTCCTTATTTAATAAATCGGACACGTACGTTCTTCAAACGATAATAAAAATCATTTATCTTATTTCCTATATGGTCTTTCTCGTATATATTTTATCTAAATGTATTTAGACAATTTTGTATTAAATACTATGTTGCTAATTAGTGTTTCATTAATTGCTTCCTCCCCTTAACCTAAGATCTTAAATCAAAAACAAAAATTATGTTTGAGAATTACTGGGTAACGTTCACATTTTTTTATGGTTCAACAACTTCTCATGACTCAAGGGTATCTATAATATTATCTGCCTCGCATCCCTTTTAATTTTTCTGTTTTTGACCTGAGAATTCTTCTAATTCAACTCATTCCAATCTATTTTGTGATAAATTGTCTTGCGGTTTTTCTCATTTTAGGGGAAGTCCCGAAGAATTGAACTGCTTTTTACATAAAAAATAATTTCTTGTTTATAGGTTATACATTTCTGCGATTTTTTTTGTATTTTTAATATAAAGCGCGAGTGAAATTTTCTTGAGATTTAAACCGAGGTGTGGGGAGGATTGATCTGACTATTTTTGGAAAAGGAAAAATCATTTTCAGCTTAATTCATAGTTTTTATAACTCATTTTATAATACAATAATGAATTGGTTGTTAGTACTTCCAGCAACGAAATTGCGAAAGGATAAAATATTCCAAAATAAACAAAAAGAAAAAATGAGAGAGAAACACTTTATTGTCAAAAATTTGTAGACAAAAGCTTGTAAAAATTAAAAAAAGAAACTTAAAAATAATTAAATAAAGATACAAATCAAATAAAATTTCAATATACAGAAGAAAACAACAGTGAATAACAAAATTAGTCGTTTACAAAGTAGAAGACACTTTCCAGTAAATATGCCCTTAAATTATTGCAGAATATGATAAAAGATGATATCGATTTTAATCCAATTGGCAAGTGATTGTGCATTTTCTTGCATTGTATAATATTGAGCCCTTAACTATTTCTGAACTTGGAGTAGGTTGGTAAAGGTCGTGCTTCGTGTTCCTAACTGCAAAGATCTTTCTGAAATTACGAATTAGACAAACGGATTTAAAGATAAATAAGGAACGAAGAATCAGAATTTTTAATCTTTCAAAAAATTCCCTGCCGTTTAGTCCCGAGTAATTAATAGTTATTTAGTATAATTTGGCATCATTTCAAATAAAAATATATTTTCAATATAGAGAATGTTTCATAAAAAATGGCCGCATTGTGGGGACTAAACCCTTGTGTAACCCTAGCGCAATAGTTCGTAGCGGACGCGATGTTTCGAAGTTTGTTAAATCAACTGTGTTCTGTGATCAAACGTTCAGTTGTAGACTTCTTAGATGATTGAATTCGACCAAGGGGATGAGAAAAATGATATTCGCGTAATTAAGTTTTAAAATTATAATGTCCATTTGGATGTGTGTTTAAAAAAAAGGTGTTCCCATCTCTAGCATAAATAGACACCATCCGTATTCGAGATAAGGGCGTTGAAGAAAAAAAATTATTCATAATTTTTCCGATTTTGCCGCAACTACTGGCGACATTGTATTTAAATTTTATACGAATGTGTTTTGGAAGCTGATACATCCAATGGATTTGCTTTTATATCTGACTCTCATAGAGGGCGCTAGTTACACGGTTCGTACCAACATAACTTTAAATATTAGATTTATTAAGCGAAATTTCTAGTAACATTTAATTTTACTCCAGAAAAATTTCTTGTAACAGAGCCTACTTTTGGTCAACTAAATCTGGATATAGATGAGAATATAGTACACTCTGTATCACAATAGTTCCTGGTTGGATGGGATGACAGAAGATGGCGGTTTAGTGGGTAGGCTACGGGAGTTCCACAAATCCATCAGCTCTCCTGGTGGAATCCGTTACTTGGATTCCGCATCTTCTTAAAGAAATATATAAAACAAATTTGAATTTTTTATTCTTTCGGTGTACAATTTTGGCATTCTCTGTAACAATTTTCGAAAAATAATCGTCGTCTATTTGGTTCCATTCGTTTTACAAGATATTCCGAACGTGTGAAGTTGAAGTAGGACAGTAGGACAACTTTCCTGTCAAATTTGTTTCACAACTCAATCGGGTTGAGGTCGGGCGACTGTAATGGCCAAATGATCACTTTCAGTACATTATTTCTTGTACAGTCTCGCTGGCTAGCACGTATTACATTTTCCTGCAATAGTTTTTTTTCAAAGTTAACCAGGTCTCTAGTTGCCCTTTCTCGAAAACACCCTCAAACCATCACCAAGCCTCCGTCGTGTTCTTCACTGCCACCTTTCCACTGTCGAAGTACTTAAAAGCAGATCTCTAGATTCAATAATCTGAGCTGTTTTTTCTGGGAACCCGCGAGTCATCGATCACGTTCACTCATTAATACAATAAGTTTATCTTCAGTGGTTGTGATTTTTCGAGACCGCCTTGAACGTTTTTCATCACTTGAGTTCCTGAAGGATGCATATTTCAATTCGGCGATAAAGGTACGGTTACTTTTGCTTAAATTATGAAGACTTGCGATTAATGTACTTATTTCAACCATTACTTTCTTAGTTCTTTCCATTTGGAAAGTTGCAAGTTTGAAATTGAATGAAAACTTGACAAAAAAATGTGTGGGTCAAAAATATCTCAACCAGGATTAAACTAAAATCATTAACACCGAAGAAATAATTGACAGTTAAAGAATAATAAACAACCGGTACTTGCAAGTATTAACTTGTCCCATTCATGTACAAAATACAATTATGCACTCCAAATATAACATAAATAAATAACGAAGATTATTATTATTTTTAGTTTGTTTCGACCTTTGCTTGCAAGAAAAATTAGTTGAAGTGTATTATTTTAAAATTTAATGAATTGATGATGGGGTGGGTAACAATTTTTGACCGATAATGTATGTATTATTGGATAAAAATACTTCAACCTCGTTGCAGAACCTTAGTCAAGACATCAGTGACTAACTCTTCTTAGGTAATTTAATTTTTTGTTTTTATTAATTTATTTCTTTTAGTTTCAGTTTTAAGTTACGTCTGAAAGCAATTTTCTGAATCAAATTGCTTTTCATGAGAATAACACAGGTAAGATTCTTGAAACTTGACAATATTTTTCAAATTAGATCACAGGAAATAGTTCGGAAACTTGTGTTTCATTCGAAAAGTTACTGATTCAATATCCCGTCTCATATTTTATAATTAAATTGTAATTTTTGTTGAATATACTTTACACTATATTTACATTAACACTACACTCAACCTACTTCTGTTTAATAAAAATCGGAAAATTAATTGCAATATATTTTTTTCAGATAATGGACTGATATCCTTCAAATTTTCTCAAACCTAAGAAAACTTCGGTTAATGGATTATTTACCAATGTATACTGTATTTGTACCTTTTTATAACTGCTTTATATATAGTACTATATTTTAAAAATGTAATTAGTTTATAATTTATTATATTGTATTCAAAATACTTATTAAAATATCAAATTTACTTCAGTTACATCATTACTTAGTGGCGGCTCGTGTTAGATAATTTGCAATGTTTTCAAAAAAAAAACTCATCTGGAATTTTTTCTACCAAAATTGATTTTTTTCCTATATTTGTACTTTTTACGGAATATATTTCAAATAATACTGGTTTGGGTGGACCCCCTTCTAAAACAACAAAAATTGTAGATTCTTTGGCGAACCATATTGGTTTTCTAGTCAAATATATTTGGTCCTTGACTGCATCTCATTCTACTTACTCCGAAATACTTTGTTTCCTCCCAAAGATAACCATTTTTCCTCCCATTTTCCAAATTATTAGCACTACTCAAAATACTTAAGCTTTTTGTCTCTTTAGACAGAATATTGGGAAAGTGTCTCTATTGCTTGCTCACGAAAACTGCAATGGACCTCTGCTATGTTTACCATCTTAAGTTAGTATTGTGAAGATCAGTGACTTATCAGAAGACCTACTTTCAGTTTAAGTCATTTCTGGACATCTAAAGGACCTGCTCAAACTTTTTGTAGTTATGAATATTTTGGATTGTCAAATGCCTGGAGGGTTTCTACATCTACTTAGAAAATTTGCAATGTTTCAAGTTGCAAAAACGCCATAAATAACTTAAAAAAATTTAACTCAAAAACCCGAATCCATTTGGCTAAAAATTGGTGGGGAGGTGGCTTCCCTTTTGTTATAAAAATGGTTTTTGGTATGAGGATTGGATTTTCACGAAAACCATTGCTCAAACTCAAAAACTTTCAGTTTCACCCTTAAGAAGAGGCAACCAATCATACACTATATGTTAGAACTGGTTCTGGTTGTCGAATTGGGGATTGCAGCAAATTTTAAAATTATCCACTCTTTATTAAACTATAATTTCAATCGACTGAAGATGCTTCGCTGGGGTGTTTGAATACCCTACAAGCTTACTGGAGCAATAAAAATTTATTACATTAGTGTCTTTGTGCCAAATTTCATTCAAATCTGTTGGGTAGCTTATTAGCAGGATTTCAATGAAAATTTTTCATTAATAATTTCAAGTATTAAAAAAATTAATAATACACATAAAAGCAAATTTATTTTCAATTAAAAAAAAAAAACAAATTCAAAATTTGTAAACGTCTTTTTTAATAATGTACATACCGCCAACATTAAATAATAAAAAAAATTGTGTTACATAAGCTCAGGGATATTTTTTTGCAAAAGAAACTTTGCTAGCTGGACTCCATTTCCTAAAAATAAATTTTTCCTCGCCAAGTCAGTTTCTTCGCGATATTTTATTTTTAAATTCATTTCAGTCGCCCTCATACAATGAAGCTTGTTATGAAACTTCACGAACATTTCTAGAAGATTTCCTATATTTCTATGATCCTCGTCAATAATTTTAGATATATCGTTATCGATACGTATCAAAGGTATCAGATGCTGGTGTTTCTTTCTAGCTAAAATATAAAAAAGTCATTAATACATATACAAAACCTTATTTATAGAATATAGGTATTACGAAAAGACTTTTTATTAGATGGCAACACTGTGATGGATATTAACCCCAATGGTCAAAAAGACCAATATGAACTAAGTTGAACTGAAGTGAGGACAAGGTTGATAGAAACCATAAGAATCCATGACTAGATGGAATCTTATCAAACCAATACAGGGTAGTAGCCCTCAATATTTGTAATTGCCGATTGCACTAAAAAAAAATGTATTCTAACCCACTTACCAATAACGTAATCTTTTCCATAAAAAGATATATATTTGTACTCTTCTTTATCGAAATGTCCAGTATTTTTGTTAACATCCAGTGCAATAGTTTGAGATACTTTTGAATTATATTGTCGAAAAGGTATTGGACTAAAGATTTGGAAGCCTTGAATTGTATTCATTCGAACCTAATAATATGAGTAAAATAAAATAATTTAGTTTCCAATACAGTCAGAATAAGAGAAATAAAACAAAGAACTTTGACTGAAATAACCCTTCCCTAAGGTTAATATTTCTATAAGTAATCTCTATTGAGCAAAGAGTTATGAAACAGGGTTGTTTGATAGTTAACTACCCTATGAATAGTCCCTAACGAGCTGAGTGATAAGGAACAGGATTTTTTTATAGTTAACCACTCTATAAGTAGTCCCTAATGGGCTGCTTGTTTAAAAATAGAGTTTTTTGATAGCTAACTACTCTATAAGTAGTCCCTTATGAACTGAGAGATGATAAACAACTTTTTTTATTAATTAACTACTTTATGAGTAACCCTAACGAGCTGAAGGATAAAGAACAGAGTTTCTTGATAATTAACCACTTCATAAGTAGTCCATAATGTGCTGAGTATTAAGAAACAGGGTTTTTGATAGCTAACTACTCTCTGAGCAGTGATAAGGAACAGGCTTTTTTGATAGTTAATTACTTTATAAGTAATCCCTAATGAACTGAGTGATAAGGAACATGGTTTTTTGATAGTTAACTACTCTTCGTGATAATGTGAAAGTCTCCAAGTATAAAAAAATTCGTTTATTAAAAAAATAATCCATGCCGGTACCGAGGTTGACAGATTTAATTAGGAGGTAAAAAGATATTAACTCAAAATTACTTTATCACATGCTCCTTTCTAAATGTCCTCACTGTTGAAGTTAAGATTATAAATTTCACTATATCAGCTTTAACGAAAAATGTATGATACTGCTAATGGATAAAAATAGAATTAATTATTGCTGTCAAAATAGACATTTTCAACTTAATTTCGATTGATTGATGAAAATTGATGAGTTTTTGTAGAAAAATCAACATTAGGCATGAAGAAGAAAACTACAGGAGGTAAGAACTTGTATCGAAAAGTGATTCTGAACACTGAACAATATATTCTTGCATACAAGATATAAATAATAAAAAATGAATGATAAACTCACCCTATTCAAAAAGTCTATCGAAATATTACAATAAACGTCTAGAATTAATGTCAGACTTTCCAGACCAATTTTTTTTAGAGCTAAATCTACAGTGGCGAACATAAGTGCTTTGTTTTCTTCAATATATAAAGGTGTGGATACCTCAGGTAACCGTATAGATAACCAAGCAATTTTAACATCATCGTTTTTGTATTTTACCGAATGGGTGGTTACAAATTTTTTTATATCCACATATTTATCGGCGTCTCCTTTGCTTTCATCATTGTATTGATACAATAAAACAAGCATAAGGAATGTCTTTTCTTTTCTATCCATTATAGTTGAGGCGTACATCGATAAAAATTCCATTGCGAGATGTATTTGGTTGTCTTCGATTGGAAGTATTATATTTACTCTTGAATTTTCAGTAACATATGGAACTGATATTAATTCTACATTATTGATGGGTTTGCAGATTTCGAATCTAAAAAAATATATTTTGTACATATACAATAAGATTCTTATTATAGATATCACACAATCATCACTAATCATCATAAGGTAGGAAAACAATTCCCAGCAATCTCAATCCAATCCTCACTGAAATGAAAGTGCAAAAAAGTCATATGAAATATTTTTCAAACAATAAAATTGTGTTTTTTGATTGACAAAACTTATTAAATAACCATTTTTTTAATAAATATTATTATAGCAATGAGGCTAGATTTATTCTTTTTTGTCCTGAATTTTTGCCTATATGGTTGTGTTTTAGAAAACAAAGTTTTAAACAGAAAATTATCTTGATTTATAATCCTCGAATTTAGATAATATGTAATATAAACCCCTGATGTGGTGTTGAGAAAACAACACCATAGAAATATATTCATTACAATCCAAAGAAGAATGAAAATTAGAGCCTCAAGGGCTATAGCCCTACTAGTAGAATACTGAAAGACCCACAGATGAAATACAAAAAATTTGTTCATTCTGTATCAATAGAGAAATGAAAACCTGTTTTTTTAATTGTACAGTTAGAAAGAAACCTGTTCATTTTGTAAATGTAGAAATGGAAAAACCTGTTCATCTAAAAGAATAGAGATTTAAAAAATTGTTTATTCTGTAACCTGTTCATTTATAAGGGCCTAGATCAAAAATCTTGTCCATTCTGAAGCTAGAAATGAAAAAGTACAAGTTATTGAAGTTTCTTTTTTAATTGTGGAAACTGTTCATTCGTAAAAATAAAAAAATGAAAATCCAAGATAGAACAAAAAATCTAAAGTGCAAACAAAGATATGAATAACTGAGGAAAATAGTAAAAAAAAACATAAAAATAGCACCCCTTAACAATACCGAATCAAGCAACGTTTGTCTAACGGTTTTTCCTCAACAGTGAGGGTTGTTTTCAAAAGGAAACAAGAATGTTTAGCAAGGAATCAAATGGCGAAACTCATTCTTCTACTCTATTAGAAATGAGAGTATAAGACATACCGATAATTGATAGATGCGCCTATTCAAAAAAAGCATATGGAAGAATGTTGCGTGTCTAGGTCCCATGAAGGTAACACTGCCCTATAAAATTTTTGTAACGCAGTTCGAACAATTATTTTTGTAATTCTAACACCCCCAAATGTTATAAGGGATTATTAACATTGTTAATGAGTTATTTATTCCCTAATTTACTTTACATATAGATTTCAAAGTGAATTGTTCTGTGTAGTTAAAAAAATTTTTATTTAATAAATTTGAGAAGAATTGATGGTAATGTTACAAGACAGACTCTATTTTGAGATTGTGAAAAAGGCTTGTTGTATCTACTGTGATATTTTAATCAAGGTAAACAGAAAGCATGTATGGTGTGTATGTAACGGGAAGATAATAATTATGACTTGCAGTTCCAATGGTATGGCACCTTAATGATGATTGCTATTTATGGTAATTCCAGACGTATCAGCACGGCAAGATATTGTTTTGGAAAATAATGGAGGTAAAAACAGTTCTTCGGGAAGCAATATTTGGTTAAGAAAATATTTACCTTTTCACAATTTCCTTTTGATTATTGGTATTTTCAAATTTTGCATCAATAATATAATCCATCCCTTTACTTAAATCGAAAACTTTATATCCATTAACCAGATCAACATATTTTAAATCGTCTCCATAAATACTTTTTGCTTTTAATTTAACTTCTTCAATTATATTCTAAAAATAAATGTACATATATTATACCAAACGGAATTATTTATACCCCCAAGACACAAAAGCTGTAAAATAAAGTTGCGTGGTTGATAGGAAATTTTTGAAAATATACAAAATAAAAAAAATGAAATTAGCAATGTATTTCATTTAAAAAACTAGAATATTTATTAAATTCAATTATTTGTTGTGTTTGTTTGCTACTAGACTTTTTTTCTATAGCAGTTTTGCCACAGGAAAATGGGAAGCAAATTTTTGTTTTTAATAGCCCACAGTAATAAAATGATAGCCTAAAATAAAATAAAGTGGTCCCACTGTGGCATAAAAAGAAATGCAGAGAATTAACGTAAATTATAATTTTCTCTTACTGTATGTTCTAGATAATTTGCTCAATGACAATTATAAAATGTATCCTTTATTAATTAGATTTGTATTCTCTTAATTCTATCATTCCTTGAACCAATCTAATGCCCTCCAGGTCATTATCCTTTATAATTTTTTTGCATCTTTCATTTCCTTTTTCTAATAACTTATCATTCCTTCAAGTAATTTTTGCCCGATTCATAGTTTATAAATTCATGACAAATTTTGAAAGAAGCAAAGCAGAATATATAAAAACCAAACATTTTTATGAAACTGAAAATAATTTTGATTCATCTCAAGCGCTTAGAGATTTTGAAAATGTATTGAGTTGTAGTTGTGGGACCCTCAATTAACCATTAAGGACATTAAGTATCTGCAAACTAGGTTTTTGTTAGACTTTCATTTGCAAAAAAAAAATAAAAAATATGCTTTAATCTAACCTAACCTAACTAAACTACTTTGGCATTTGTGGTACTAAAACATTTTCCGTAATCATTTTCATGTCCCTACATCTTCTAATAACTTATCAGTTATTTCCTTCATTTTTTGCCTCATATTCTAACTGGGCTTTGTTCCCAACATTGCAACTGATTCTTGCAGCAAATATTTTTCCCAAATTATCTTTTCTATTTTTTGAATTTGCTTTTCATCCTTTTTAATTTTTTTCTGCTCTTCCAGATAATACTCCTCATATGACTTTCGATCACCATATGCCAATTTCAAAAGTTCTTTATTTATTTTGAGCTATGCTATCTATACTTGGAAAAGACACATCCCTTATTAATAACCTGTTATTCAAAAACCGTTCTTTCGTTAAGGTTTTATCTTTTGGATATGAAAAAACTTCATTCTATATCGTTATTTCCGGGACTCAAATATGAATTAACACATTTTCCAAGCATGATATCCATATCTGTATCTTCTAAAAACACGTCTGTTGTTCACTTATACATCCGTATATCCAATTTTATTTTCGTTTCAAAATCTACTTATTCAGCTCTTCTGAGGTGATTTTTCTTTCTCCTTAGGGTGATGATAGGTAAAATGAATTGTGGTGAGATCTAAAGCTCAATAAAATCTTTAAGAAAATGATACGAATATAACCCTTACATTAATTGTTATTAGTTAATTAACTTAAGTTAAATTTCATCACACTTACCTCAATGTCCATTAATTCTGCTGCCGTATGTTCTTTCATGACTGAAAAATCGTCTGGGAAAAATATATGAGATCTATTGAAATAATACTGTCTTGGTAAATCGAAACGGGTAGCTGGTTTAGCCCCCGGTCTTTGTCCTGGTGGCCAATTATCTTCTATTATATTTTTACTAATTTCTTGAGTAATTGTTGATAATCTTTGCTAGAATTAACATTAACTACAGATATCGGTATCAGCACCACCATCAGCAACAATCAATGCTGATTCTTATCAAATTATGATCAAAATGACCAAAGCATGCTACGAATAACAAAAAGAGAGAATATAGTGGATAAGACAGAAGACCCATATTACGGTTGTTACCCACAGAATAAAAGCACTCAAGTGGCAATGGGGAAAACAAAAAGATCGAGAAGAAGATCGAACTTAAGGTGAGATCATGATATAAAAATTATAGCTGGAACCACAAAGACCCAAACAAGGACTCAAATGAAGGATGAATATATAAATTTGTAAGGGAGACGTCTAACTGAAAAAACAAATGAATGAAGCTGCACGGTAACCACAAAATATAAAGAGACCCAGACGAAGACCTATTCAAAGAGAATCATGATGAAAATATAAATTTGTAAGAGAGACCACTAGCTGAAAAATCAAATGAATAAGGCTGCACGGTAACCACAAAATATAAAGAGACCCCAAAGAAGATTTAATCAAAGAGAATCATGATGAAAGAAAAATGCCTGGAACCACAAGGACCCAAACAAGGGCTTAGATGAAGGATGAATATATAAATATGTGAGGGAGAACACTAACTGAAACATCAAATAAGTAAGGCTGCAAATGATGATATACAGCAATAATCCTGATATATCAGCATTTTTATATAAGGAATGAATGATAAATTGAAAATTATATAGATTTATTGGACCCTTTAGAGGGGAGCATACAAAAATGAATAAATGAAGCAATTTCAATACCTTGATTTTTCAGTATCTCCATCTATGAAATTATAATACATTTGCTAATAATATAATACCAGAATATTTTTTATTTAATTAACCTTGATACTCTTGGGGACTGTTTTCAACTATCAATTACTCAGTATTCTTCATAACATATTCATGTAGTAACTTACCTTCAAAAAATAAGCATTCAATGAATAAAAATCATTTTTCTGTAATATAGGATAAACTGTAACAGCATTATTGAAATCCGTCTTTTCAGATAGTTCCTTCAAATGTGGAATTAATTCAAAATGTTTTATCCTATAGGTAGACCACTGTTCCATATGAATATTTTCTTGGCAAGATATTCCATAACTGTGAAAGGCACATCTACCTATATTTTCACTTGGATCTTCAGAAACGGCATTCATTATACACCAATCTAGATGATTTCTCATAGCTTTCAAGACAGAATTGCTTAAAATTATACCTGAATCTAAAAAAAAGTTCAATTACAAACAATTAAAATATCATAGAATCAAACTATTATAAAGCTGAAAAACTGTTTACTATCACTACACTGTCGATCAAAAGTAAATTTTAATCTCTGAATCTCTGACAAATCTTAAATACAAAACCGGCAAAATAATACTAAGAAGAAAGTTAGGAAATGTGGAAAAGATGAAAAAAGAAAGCAATACATTAAGAATACTAGAAGTCAGAGTAGTTAGAGCAAGAAACAGAGGAAATCCTAAATGTACAAAAACAGTAAAACTACTGAGAACAGAGGGAGAAAACTATACAAACAATATCCAAATGAAGTGGAAATAATGTTTAAAAAAGGACTTGATGAAAAAAGAAACTCGACCCCATGTTTTACACCCTTAATTACAATCTTTAAAGAAATATATGCCCTATTTCTAAGATAGTCAAAAATATATAAAATAATCGACTGTTTGAAACTAACAGATTAACAAACTGAAAAATTCATACTTAAATTGCAGTAACTGCCATCTTCAACAGTCGAACCCATATAAACATCCATACTGACGCTTATTTTCTTCACAATATCCTTCAATTTATGAGCATTTATGTATGTAACATCATTTGCAAAAAAATAATAATCGTAGCTTTGTCCAAATGTATCAGCTACATACTTAATAACTTGAAATGGTCTATACTTATATCTAGCGTCAGTGAATCCAACTAAACCAGTTAAATTATATTTAGTCTTGAGTTTGTACTGGGCTGTTATGAAAAACTTGATTCTATCAACTAAATGGCCAATGGTTTTGTTAATATGTAGAGCCTGAGTATTTATTTTCTCTTCAGATGTAAATATTCCGACGAATAATTTTTCTTTGATGCCTAGTTCTGTTGAGTAGTACCTAGGACGTACTAATTTTGGTTTATTTGGATTAGGGCTCGTTTTCTTGACTTGCTTTACCGACAATTTATTTACAGATGAATTTATTATTTCTTGTGCTGTTTCATTTCTCATTGGTAACTGTGCTAAGGTACATTTTGTTTCATCTGTATTGGAAATTACAGTTGAAAAATATAATCCGATTGTGATACCTAAAAATATGTATATATTTTCGAAACAAAATTTTTTAATACATCTATGCATCTTGACGACAGTTTTAAAACTTAATATGTATCTACATTTTCAAATAAGAAACTAAATAAATAATCTCTATTTTAATCCAAGCTGTAAACGCGTTCGAAAATGTGGACATGAAGACAATTAGGAACTGTCTCAAGTTGACATTGTATGACCAAGAGCTGCAGGCAAACAGATATCTTATATCTCTATGGTGATTTTCAAGGAATAGAATTCAACAGCATTAATATATTCTCCCTCGATACTATATATCAATTGGAATTAATTTTTTTTCAAAGTTTACTTTTATAATTATCAGCTATACATTTCATATGCATATTTTGATAAGTTTTCAACTAAAGTACATAGTGTATTAAAAAAGTATTGGCGAACGCATCTTTACTAGTTTCATTATGTAGAACTTCTAGTGCGTTACATGACTTCAGTTGAATATTAAAATTCTATTCCTTGTTTTTATATCGTAAAATTAGGTGTTATTCGTCCTTTTTTCTTAGATATTTCTACTTTTTAGTATCGACAAGCAAGTAAGAGGAGCGTTGGCTGCTCAGTATTTCTATGATAAAATCGCAGCCCATCTTATGACATTGACATGTTTTTATTTGCATTAGTTGGAAATGTATAAACAAAATATAAATAATTTCCATTTTTTACATCTATAATAAAAAATAATAAGTCTGATTTGAAATTTGATCAAATCAATCATTATGGTTGTCGAAGGAGAATATTATAACGGTCCTTGTAAACTGTTGGAATTGCCCCATGATGTTTTGAATATATTGTTCTCATACTTAGATGCTACGTCTTTATATCATTTAAGCAGGTATGTACAGAATACGAACTATGTACTGAGGAAAAAACGGCCACTTAAAGAATCTCATTTACAACCTGATTGCTTTGACAACAAAGCTATCAATGGATTTGAAAAATACTTATAATATTTAGATTAATTTTCTTTCTACATGCTGTGAAATAATTGAATTGATTCAATATATCTTATAGAAAAAACATATCAATGAATTGGTTATTAAAGCTTTTTACAAGAAAATGCTTTTATATAGGGGTACTTACAAAGCTATGATTGAAAAACTGCATAGTTCACTCTACTCACATACATAACAGTTGATTTGAAATTTGTGAGAGTAATCATTAAATAATTAAAGCTTGAGTGATAATGCCTACCAAATGAATACATGTTTTCCTTAACACGGACAATTGTTTGGAAACTAACTGTTTAGATTGGTTTGGACAATCTATGGTTTGAACTACTACAATCTATGTTTCTTATTAGATTTCAATATTGATTAAATTAATCCTCAACGTATTTTGTTATTAACAATTTGAATGACTTGTATTGAAGCTACTTTTACCTGTTACTAGATTTATTAATAACTGTCTTGATAATCCTGATATTATAATTTTAGGACATGTAACTATCTGAAAGAATTTGTTCTTGATCCTTTATTTTGGAAATATATAGATGCTAGGGATGAACCAAATAGTTTGCATAAAATTGAATATTGTACACAACGACTACACAAAAAGACTGCACATTTTTTTTTAAGAGGCAATTTAACTGTTTCTGATTTACCTGTAAATTTTTTCAAAATTACCAAGTCGTTTGAAAATATTAGGATCTTGGCATTGGAGAATGTTAAAATTAGAGGATCAAAGGTAAGCATAATGTATTATATACATTTATATTTTATTTTGAGATATTCTATTTTTTTGGAATGTGCTTTTTTAATGGTCGCAAAAGGATTTTATTTGAGACTTTCCTTGTAGTTGGACATCTATTCCTAACAACATCTACTTTTACTGACACTACTTGAACTACTCGAGTGTTGCCTCTTCTTGTTTTTTTTTTTGAAAAAATCAATTAGAAATTAATCCAATTATATTTAGATTTGTATTTATAGAAAATTTTATAAACACTGTTCAATTCCATTCAAACTTTTTTCTTAAAGTACCAATTTAATTCTTTCAGGTTGCTTTGAGAGATTTTCCATCGGGATTGGAAGAACTCAGTCTGAGAAGAACGTTCGTCACAAATTCCGAATATTTTTTTCAACATTCTGTTAAAAATATACCGAAATTGAGGGTATCTTTTTTAATTGTTTATTCTAATAATATTAAACTAATTGATTTAATTTTTAGGTATTAATTTTGGATGAATGTGTTTGGGTTACTTGTAGTTTTTTATTGTCTGTTTCTAAATATGAACATTTAGAAATTATTTCTATTGTTAAATGTTTGAGGGTACATCTGAATATGATACCTTATTTGAGCGTCGCCAAACTCGGTTGCAAGAACCTTAAAATTTTCGATTGCAGATTCACAGGTAATATTTGTTTCCATGTACAGTAAATTGACCTTTGTACCATCAATGGATAATTAAATAAATCTCATTAGGTGTAGTTAACAGTGTCCTTATCTTTATGCAGAAAATCTAATGGTAAAAACTAAGATTAGGTTGCAATCAGGAGTCTGGAAAGCAATGGAATATAGGAATGTGACTATACTAAGGTACAAGGACCTCGAATAGCCTCTAACTCTAAGGTATTACTGTCACTCCAACTTCTACAACTTCAGTAGAAAATTTGATAGGCGAGACTGGGAAGATATATCCCTCAATTTCCTATTTCCAAAAGGGCCTGTTTGGTGTATAGATGGGTCAAAGACATAACTGGGAGCAGGAGCAGCTTTCTGTATCCAAGGGCGGTAACGGAAGGCACTATAAAGCTCCACTGTCTAGCCACAATCTTTTAAATATTTAACTGACCAAAAGTAGAGGAAAAACACATCTGAATTTGCTGTGATAACAGACACTACTGGTCTCTACAATTCTCATATCCCATGGTATCATCATGGACAGAAGAGTTGGAGACAGTTTCCTGGACAGGTAGTTGGTAACCACTTCCATAAGACACCCTAAACCACCATAAAAAGTGGTGTCCAAGAAACTGGGGGAAAGTCTCAGTCAACTCGGAAATCAACAAAGGGGTTGATCACTGGTATACAGCAAAGCATCACAAGACAATGGGCATCACACAAGATGCTAAAAGTTTAAAAAAATATGCATATTTTGTAAAAAAATGGGAATTAACTAAAAATTCTCATTCTTAAAACTTAACAGTGAAGATTCAAATTTTTCCAAATTTAATTTTAATTTAGTCCACAAAGGAAAAGTTATAATTTTTTTTAAAATTTGAAATGATAATGGTTAGAGTTAAACAAATATTTTTAATGTACCAGGTTTCCCAAGAATAATTAGATTCCAAACATTTTCTTTTGTTTTTGAGATAATTAAAAACAAGCCTAATCTGGGATTTTTTGCATAGCTATTCAAAAATATATCAAAATACAGTTGACACATGAATTTAATTTTTTTAATTATGAACTAAATCTTTTCTT
The DNA here is from genome assembly GCF_026230105.1 of Diorhabda sublineata. Taxonomy (NCBI): domain Eukaryota; kingdom Metazoa; phylum Arthropoda; class Insecta; order Coleoptera; family Chrysomelidae; genus Diorhabda; species Diorhabda sublineata. The sequence goes on from NC_079479.1 coordinate 9,709,955, forward strand.
TCACTTGATGACAATGTCACCTGAACGACAACAGTCTTTTAGTTTGTTTACCACAAGGAAACTAAATAAAAGGGAATGTAATTTGAAATTTAAAATATCTCAATGATATGTTTGTTTCAGCGATTGGTTGCGAGCTTTTACGTACGTTCTATTCAAAAGAAAATCTACAGCGACTATATTTTCAGAGTTTCAAATCGGCCGAATTTGATTACGACGAAAATATTTTCGATTATTCGGGTCGAAAAAATTCGGTACCAGAACCTAATTCAGATTTTAGTATTGCCGATATTCATTTATGCGAATACATGACAACTACAGCAAAGCCTAAAAATGAAGTAGCAAAAATACAAGACAGTGTTTTGTATCGAGATCCTTATCCGGAATGTGAATGCGGTGGAGAAGGATCAAAGGAGCCTTTAAGTAAGAATTATTCCTTCTTTCATCACTAAAACTTTCAAAAAAAACAACTAATTTACAAAAATCTAAGATTATTTTAAATAATTTTAGATTCGAGTGTTGTTTTTCCTGAAGTAGATATTATGCGTATGCCTTCCGGTACAGATGAACAAAAGTTTTTGTGTCGCAAACACATGAAAAACGTAACTAAACTACCAAGCAAAGTTAAAGCATTCTTTCTTTCGCAACAAAAGTTCGATCCAGGTAATTTAACATTAATTATGATTAATTATGATTAATGAATTCACATTCAGCTTCTTCACTAGTATATTTATTTATCATTTTTTTATTCAAATTGGTATTTTTATTGTTAGATATCCATTCAGATCGAGAGTCTACTTCTGACGAAGAAGAAGATGATAATTGCTGCTATTTTGGAATGGGTAATAGTTTAATAGTGCCTACTGCTCATGACCGAACCCCTTCAGTCGGAGAAGAGATGACACTACCAGAAGAGGGTGCAAGAAATCTACATTGTCCGCGTGGTGTTGTTGAACAAGTAGCAGATGATTTAGAAGATATCAGAGATTGGTACAGTATTTATTCTTATTCAAGTTATTTGTTAAAAGGTTCTTCGGGTGGTTTGTAATTATTTAAAATTAAGTTTTGAGTTGAATATTAACAAAAATTAAATTTTCTCATCATGTAAATGTAATTATTGAAGAAAACAAAATTGTCAGAAGTTCCCCAAAGAGTCTAGAAGGTAAACAAATATAAAGGTAATAAAATTGAAAATAAGAATGAAGACAAATTAATAATAGAAGAAATAAACAAGTATAAGATGAATTGGTATGGATATATTATAAGAAGACAGTTTGGAAGCCTAAGTCACCATTGAGAAACGAATGGAGAGACTAAAAAAAAACTGGAAGGATCAAATAAAAGACAGAAGACAAGAAGAGAAAAAACTTTAGATATAAGGCAAGAAATTGGTGCAATAGGGACTGAAACCCTCACAAGACACCTGAAAAGGTAAAAGAAATTCCTCAAAAATTGTTGACAAGTTGAAATTACTTGGTTTTCCAAAATTTCTTTTAAGAAATTTCGTTGATATTCCAGAAAGTGGGTTTAAGAAGAATTGTTGGAAGTTCCGATAAAGAATTAAAAATTTATTACACTATTTGGAAATGGCGTTCGTATTTGATTTAAAGTGTAATTGAATTTTTAAGAAATTGTTCCAATTTTCTAAACAGTTCAAAAACGTCGAAATATTGGTTTAGTTTTCCTAGAATATCCAGAAATGGCTAGATTTTTACAGGAAAGTTATTTGTTTTTTGAAAAATTGAAATGAACTTACAATTTTATCTGGTTGTTTAGGAATTGTTTTAATTTTGGATTTAAGAAATTACTGAATGTATTTTCTGCTTTTTAAACTCTTAAAAATTATATTCATTTTTTCCAAAAATATTCCGGGCATAATATTTTAAGGATTTAATGAGGTTATCAAAAAATTTACATAATTCTACCAAAATCATTTCATTTTCAAGTAAATATTAAAAATTTCAATAAATTTTCGAGAAATATTTCCAAATTTTCACAAAAAAGGCAGAACATTATTAAACTTTTGAGGAATTATTTGAGTTTACCAAGAGAGCCAGAATTTTCAAAAAATGGTTTAATATACCAAAAAAAACCAGACAAACAATCTCAAATCTTCCAGAAAGAAATATTTTCAAATTTCCCAGAAATGACAAGAACATCATCAAACTCCTAAGAAATTTTTGAATTCTCCAAAATTCTTTTCGAAAGGCCTGATTTTCCCAAAATGATCCAGTTTCGAGAAAATTTTTTTTCTTCAAAAAAATCCAGAACAATACTGAATTCTTGAGTTGCACCAAAAATTGCTCAGATTTTCTAAAATATTTAGAACTGTACCAAACTTTTGAGAAATTTTTATACTGAAAAATTCAGAAATTTATTGTAGTGATATATAGCTTCAATTTTTCATTCAAAATATGATTGAAAAATTGTGTCAAATGACCTACTCATTCAAACTATTATTTCTCATCCCCCTGTATCTTTAACCCCCTCATAACACACACAAACTCAATTAGAGAAGGTTAGATTTACTATAAAGTACAAACAATATTTGAATGTGATGTGTAGTGAATTTTTATTTTTCCAGCGCAAATAATTCTCCTAGTACATCAAGATATGGTGTACGAGGAAGTTCCTTAGATTACAGAAATTTGAAACGACCACATAGAGATAACGATGAAGACATGCATGACATTGGACAAATAAAAAAGGCGAAGAAGAATAACAATACACCCTTCGATGGGTTAACCAACGAAGCGCGGGAAGCTTTAGTGAATGATTTAGTAAAAAGTATAGATGACGTTAATTCAAGAATACAGAGAATCGTAAGAGCTGGTTCTAGTAGCATACACACTAGAAATACACAAACAAGATCACAACCGTAAGTTCATAAATTATATTTGGATTAATTTTTTTATTTCACATTTTATTACAACAGTACACATTTTTGTTAAGAGGATCTGCTAATCATCTGGTTGGGTGAAGATTGCGAAGAATCATAGATTTACATGATCCTAATGGGGACCCACATCATCATTAATTGACTCCAAGTGTTCTTTAGACACTTGAAGTTCCATTATTTTATATCAATGTCTCTCTAATGACCATACATATAATTATTTATAGCCTTTTGTACAATTTAGAAGCGGTCTGTAAACAGATACGAGGTCTTTAATAGTTTAACTAATTTTTTTATTCTTCAATACATAATTTATTCCAAAGTAGTTTTAATGTTTTAATACAAGGAATATGGTCAACCATCATTGATTAGCCCAGAGATACATTACAATTATTCTATGTGACTTTCCCACTCTTTTCAGTCACATTAATGTTCACCATTATTGGCAAAGTTTTTCCAATTTGTGATCTAGTTTTTCCTTTATTGCTCTCTTCTTTAGGATGTATCCAATTAATACCATTCACTATTCTTTCTAAATGTCTCTTTCAATGGTTTTTTTTCGTGATTTGAATATATCTGAATTATTATTTATTCGTTAAATAAATTCTAACATCACAGACTTTGTGTTGATCAGTTTTTATAAGTTATTAAAATTCTTAATAAGTTTAAAATTTTTGTCGATTTCTATAAATTACAAAAAGTGGAAAATTTACATTTTCAATATTTATTGTTCAATAAAACACCCAAAAACCATAAATTTTTTTCTCTGAAAACTGTACTTAAAAATTTTTTTCGAGTAATGTCGCATTTTTTACACAAAATAAAAACGAAGAGTTTGAAAAAGAAACAATTGAATATAATAATTTGAACAGTTTTTACAAATTATTAAAAAAAATTTGAAAAAGCAAAAATTTGTGTAGTTTTTGCACATTTTTCTCAATTTTGTACAGTTTTTCCGTGCAATCAAGATAAAAATTATACATAAGTTTGAAAACCAAAATTTCAACACTTTTATTGGTCAAAAAAAATCCAAAATTCAAAACATGTCGAATTATTTGTTAGAAAAAACAAATGAATATCATAATTTGCACAGTTTTTACAAATTATTAAAATTCTTGAAAATTTAAAATTTTTGCAGTTTTCTCTAAATTCACAAAAAGTTGAAAAACTAACATTTTTTTCCATTTTGCTCATTTTTTTTAACACACTTTAAGAAAAAATGAGACCTAAGTTCAAAAACCATAATTACAACTCCTTTTTTCCGTTGATAAAATAATTATATATATAAAATATATAATTTATTACCAAAAAACATATTTTTATACACAAATTAAATCATGGTAGAATTCACTCAAAGTTTCAAAGGAAGAACGACGAAAAAAATCCTAACCTAACCTAAAAAATATTAATTTTTTATAACCTAAAATTGAGTAGACCCCCCATTGCCAAATAATAACCTTATTAACAATGCATTGTTTGAGGCATGTTGATTTTTTTAAGCTGTCATAAATATTTTGATTGAACAAGGAATTTTTTATCAAATTAGATAATTCAAATTTTTGTCTTTTTTCTATCAATTCAGATTTATATATTTAAATATTTTTTTAGAGAATGTCAGCCATCAACCTCCAGATCCGTAAATGGACATCCCAATAACGAAACGTCGCAACCATCTTCCAGCTCCACAATAACAATAAGTCACGATTTTATCAATCGACCTTCTTGTTCCACAATCAAAATTAATAGAAATGGAAATGATGCTTCCCCTAAAGCCGATGAATCAACTGGACGTAACAGGATCGTAAGGGAAATACGAGAAATACGGTAAATTTTTTATTATACAACTACTTTTCTGGTTATAGGTGTAAAAGACAAGGTTAATTATCTTCAACTAAAAGCCAAGGGTCTTAACAATAGTTTCATTGGTCTTCTTCTTCCTCTTTCAATAGGACCAGGTCCTGTTCAATCCTGTACGTTTGGCCCTCTTCTTGGATCTTCCTGAGAAGCTGAACTCCTAGGTTAGGTGTGTTCGGTCTCTGAGTTTTAGCCTATCTGTCTTCTGGCATTCTTTCTGCGTGATCCCTACAGAATCTTTTTCGTGCCCTGACCCATCTCACAACATCCTGTACGTCCAATTCTTTTCTTATGTCATAATTTTTATTGGTGTTTGCTAGATTCAATAAGAACAGACTAGAAGGAGATAAACAGTGATATATTGATGTTCTTTTTATCTCTGTCAGAAATTGGGGCCCATTTCAATATCTATCTTTAAAATTAACTCTATGCTTCTTTCACACAACACAACTAATATGCCCCTTTTTGCATGCAGTCTCTATTAAATGACCGCTGCCCTATAAATTTGATGATAATGAAAAAACTTTTTTGTCATAGTGAGAATTTCAAATTATTTCTTTTTTCAGAATATTTTCAAGGGATGATATTCCAAATAATCAAGATAGATGGAAAGTTAAATGGAAAATACCCTTAAGGCGCCTTTCCCTTCGAGGCTATAAAAACATCAGCGATAGTACATTGAGCCACCTCAAAAATTTAGATATAGAATTAATTGATCTCACTTATACCAGTGTAACTAAAGTCGGAATTGATAATTTTCTTGTGCACAATCCTAATTGTCGAGTGATACATCCCTTATATTGTGTTTGCAAACCTAAAATTACCTTATTTTAATCGATGCGTTTTAAAATAAACATTTTACATAATAAATGTATTTATGTAAGGAAATATTTATTTTATTCAATCAAAAATTTCTTCACATTTCTGTCTCGTATTACTTCCCTTTTTTCGTTACCCTAAATGTTTTCAGGTCGTCGCACTTGGTTTTTGGTTTACTTTGTATTGGTTTCCAAGTAACAGGGATTTTTTTATTTGCAATCTATAATAATTACTATAATAAACAAATTGTATGATATTACAATTCTTTTGGCACGCCTGACAGGAATCCGTTGATCTCTTTTTTTATGTAAGACGAGCCTTGGTAGCTGATACCACAATCTTGTACTCCTCCAAAGAAAGGAAACCCAATAAATTGATATTCTGGTGTTTTTGAGACACGTCTGCCTGTCGAGTAGCTCTTGCAAATACTGCTCTAGGTAGGACAGCTCGGAAGAGCATCTGCCCTGGTAGTATTGGTAAAATAGAATCAGGTCGGCAACTTTTCTTCTATTCTCTAAACTGTCATAGTTTCTGATCAACTCGGGATCGTCTATAAGTTTATCTATTGGGAATAGTCTAAAACTCGTTAAAACCTATTAATTAGTTCGTATGATAACCAAGTTCAGAAAGTGGAGATAAAGATTTTACTTTCAGTCTCTGAAGACGATGGCTTGATTCAATAACTAAAAGCAGACTTCAGTTTATAAAGCCGATGTTTTGGTTCAATAACCAAGTGCAGTTTCTAAAGCCAATGGACTTGGTACAATAACTAAGTTCAGAGACTCCAGTCTCTGAAAATGATGACTTGGTTCAATAACCAAGTTCTAAGACTTCAGTGTCTGAAGACGATGACTTGGTTCAATAACCAAATTCAGAGAGTGAAGGTAAAGATTTTGCTTTCAGTCTCGGAATACAATAACTTGGTTTGATAACCAAATTTGGAGAATTAAGTTTAAGAGTTTACTTTAAATATCTGAAGAGAATGACTTGGTATGATAACAAGTTCAGTGTCTGAAGGCGAATATTGTGGTTTCAGTCTCCGAAGACGATAACTTGGTTTGATAAGGTTCAGAAATAGAAGGTGAAAGTTAACGATCAGTTTCTGACTATATTGAAACTTCTTATACAACTGGTTTGTTCAATCACGAAAAAGCATCTGTTTTTTTTCTATGATATACCTCTTCCGATTTTCTTGTATTGCAACATTGCCATTATACCAATGAGGTATAATACCATATAGAAAATATTAGAAAATGAGCAGAGGACGCCATTCATATTTGTGATCAAAAGAAGCTATGAGCACTACATTGAAGTACAAATACTTTTCATTAACCTCTAATAAGCATATCTGAGATGGTTTTGGAAATATTGAATTTTTTATAAAATCATGTAAAATTTTTTTTTTTTAATTTCTTGATTTTTTGACAATATTGAAAATATTCATGTATAGTCAAGGTATGCGAAAATAATGGTAGGTTCTGGAAAAAAATGTATCGTGAAAATCCAATTTTCACGAGTTTTCCTCAACGATAATTTTTCCGGTGCAGTTGATATCTTTTTCAAATTTCCTTATCAAAAAACCCTTTGTACAGAAATTTACTAAAATCAGAAACACATTTTTCTTTCTATTTTCATACAAAGGGCTCATTACATTATTGATTACAATGTTGCCAATACTTACAACAAAATCGTGAAAAATGTGTATATAACGCTCCTTATCTCGAATACGGATGGTGCTACGAAAATTTTTTATCAAGCAGAACCCAATAATTTTCTAGTTTTCTACCTATCAAGGAAACGAGGTGACTTTGCTTTTGGTTGCAATATCCAGTATATATAAACCGATTTCGTAATAGCAAAAAAAGAATTAGTAGAATTGCTGCATGGGAATAAATGAAAAGAAAACTCAAAAATAGATACATAATTTTTTGTATTAAAAATAATTAATTTCCTAAAAATTAACTCGATAATTCCACAGCTTACATAAGGCGATCTTTTAAAATATTTAACGTAAATGCTCGTGTTTTATCGTTATCAACAGCTAACGTTCCTTTTTAATAAGCCGATATATAATTATTCAGCAGTTATATCAAAATTAATTAACACAGAATAAAAATAAAAAAATACAGGGAAGTTAACCGAAAACTACGCTCCCTGTTTTTTGTATTTATATATATGTATATATGTAACAAGAAAGACAAATAAGAATAATAATCATTAGTAAACATTGTTCGTCAAAAATACTAATACAAAATATGAGCTGACAAAAATTGTAATATTAATATTAATAATAACTTTTTGTTTATTAAAAAGTAGTAGTACTAATACTCCTGTTCACTTTTTTACCTATCAATCTGGAATTAATTTTTGTTGAACTAGGCAATTTAACGGTTTCGCTGGCAATTGTTTTTATACATATAGCCGCTTCTTTAAGTTGCTTCACCAACATTTCATTTCTCAATTTTTCCGCATTTAATTCTCGAGTTAATTCTGCTTTCGATTTGGTACTGTCTGGAAATAACGCCCTGTTGTGTAATATCTGCGCAGATGACGGTCTAAAATAAAAAAAATATTATAACACAATTATTTTCTCGCCAAAAAAGGGAAGGATTTTATAAATTCACACTTTCACTGTTAGAACTTTACATTTTCTAATTATTAGCAACTTCACCCCATCCCCCGATTCATCTAAATCCCTTGCAAATTGTCAATAAGTTTTTTTTCTAATAAAAAATATTTTTGGACATTTTCTGAGTCAGTGCTAATTAGGGCGAATTTTCTCCCACTTTAAATATTTGGACCTCAGAAAGGCAACTTAAATGACTAAAAATCATTTTCTCATTAGTTCCTTCCTGTAAAATTCAATGAGAACGTGTGGCCTGATTTAGATAGTTTCCTTTCTCCTGAAACTTTTACAGAAATGTTCTATGCAATAGGCATCCGTGTTCCATTTCTGAGTAGTGTATTCTATTATTGTTTGATTGCTGTAGGACTAGGAACCCAAACTATTTCCTGTTTTGTCTCAGATAGTTTTTCCAGCAATTTTATGTCACCTGCAGCACCAATTCCTTTTTGTGGTTTTGAACCATCTGTGTACCACTTGATGATATTTTAGGTGTGGCTTCAAGAAAATCGGATCTTTGTAATCTGAAACATTTTATGTACTAGCATGTCATTCTAGCACTTGATCGTCTGTAGTTTCCTCCTCTTTCCCACAGAATCTACTCTCGATTGTTTGTGCTAGACACATTCATCATTGGAATATTTTTGAAGTGGTAATATCTTATTAGGAAAACACTGAGAAAGTCTAGCTTGTTATTGTGCTAAAATCCAATTAGTTACCTAATCTAGTTGTTTAGAAGAAATTTTTTAAGGATATTCAGCCTTGGTAGGCTCTTCCAGAGGCTTCTCTTGCTCCTAAAACTATTATAGAAAGCTTACAGGCTAATAAAAGGTATTTGTACCCCTTTTTTTGGCTAGTATTTAATTTATTTCTTTCCTGTGTGACTAGGAACTAGGATTTTTATGTACCACTTAATGATATTTTGAGGGTGGTGTTTTCCATTTTTCATACATAGTACAGTAAAAAGAAGATAAACTTACAATTATAATCGAATTTAAAAATTTTTTTAAAAGAATAATTTGTAGTGAATTAAAAAAATGAATTCATACCTGTGTGTAGGATCAGGATGTATCATTTGTTTGATAAGGTCAATAAGATCACGACTTAATTTTTGAGGTAAAGTAGGCAGTTCTCCATTTCGTAATGAATGCCACTTGTCTCCATTTTTCGGTAAAGCGCCAGCCCCAGCAGCTTCTAAGGCTGTAAGTCCCAATGCAAAAATGTCAGCTTTCGTTAAATGTGTGTAATCTTCATGAAGAATTTCGTTAGGCAGGTAACGACTATCACCTTCTTCGACCTAAAAAAAATTATATTATTTACCAGTATATTTTAAAAAGTATTGTTGAATTTTTAAATGAAATAGTTTTATAGAAATAAAAATACCTGTGGATTTTGTATGCTTGTTACATGACCCAAATCGCCAATTTTATAAGTCAGTTCTTCCTCCAATAATGAATTATCATCTAAGTCCTCAAATCCGTCATCTGCTGAATCATAATTAGTACCATGCATCTTCTTTTCTCGAGAAATGAATATGTTTCCCGGTTTAATATCCAAGTGAACCAAACCTTCAGAATGGATGTATCTAAATAAACAAATAAAATAGATTCAGTAGCCCCCAAAAAAAAATATATATTGCTGTCGCAGAATTATTAAAGTAGAATTCTAGAAGCATTCCACGGCCTCAGGAACCATTCAAATATTATGTAAGCAGATGCCTTACAATTATCTTTTCCCCCTTATCAACAAAATTAATACCTTCTACCCCCTTATAGGCTTACATAATACTTGAAGACTCCTCAGGTATATTTGAGAAAGATGAAGAATGTTAATAAGAATAGTACATTTGATTTTTAACAAAAAATTACATAACTCAATAGGTATTTACCTTAAACCCTCTGCGACATGCAGTAACATTGTCCGAAGTTCTTGTGCACTAAGTGGCTCTTGTGATATTTTATCTGCCAATGAACCTCCGTTACAATATTCGTTTTGAATTATCATATGATTATCTTCAGCCCAGGCAGAATAATATCGAACTACATGTTGATGTTTCCCTAAAGGTTAAAAAAAAATGTATTTTGTAACCACCTCAAAAAAATTTAGAAAAGGCATAAACAAACCAAAAGAATTTTGATTCCATTTTGGATTTTAGGCTATGAAGAGGTTTGTAGGAAAAATGACTTTTTTCTTAAATTGATATTAAAAAAGACATCAAGTTGTATATACGAATTACACAATTACATTATCTGACATGTGTCTCGATAACCAAATTATTGTCTTCAGAGACTGTTATCGAAACGCGCGTCAGACAATGTAATTGTAATAGTAGTGGTAGTGTAAATAGTGTGTTCAGTAACATTACAGGCAAAGCGACTCATTTAAAATTAGCATTACCTAAAACAGCATGTGCATAAACTTCATTAAGAGCAGTTTTTTCAAAAACACTCCCAGCTACAGGTTTTGTTGATTTTTTCACCGCATAAACACATCCATCCAATCTATTAACACATTTGTAGACACACCCAAAGTGTCCTTTACCTAAAAGAAGTATATAAACATTTATAGAGCATACTGAAATGAAAATAAAATATAATTTTGGTCACACAATTTTTTCAAATTTACACTAATCATATAAACGAGAGGATTGGAGAAACTGCAAGATTCAATGCCTTTAACAGTCAAAAAGAAACACCAAAACAAATAACAATAGAAATATATCCAAAAGTAGTCATACCATATTGAAATTTAGATCAGAAACAAAATATAAAGTATATAAATAAAATTAATAAGAAAAAATAGAGTATAAAACAAGGTACGACAAAATGAGGAATAACATTATGAGAGAAAAATCCAGTTTAAAACTAATTCAAAACAAAATTGAGGAAGGAACTTACACAGAAACAATAACAAAATATGAAATAAATAAATGACATTAATAAGAAAATAAATGATAAAACAACAAGATATGACACAATAAGGAATAAGATTATGAGAGAAAAATCCAATTTAAAACTAATTCAAAAGAAAAATGAGGAAGATATGACAAAATAAGGAATAACGTGATGAGAGAAAAATTCCATTCAAAACTAATTCAAAAATAAAATTCAGGAAGGAACTTAAGCAAAATCGATAACAAAATATGAAGTATATAAATAAGATTAATAAAAGGAAATTGAGGATAAAAGAAGACACAACAAAATAAGGAATAACATTATAAGAGAGAAATTTAATTGAAAACAAAATTGAGGGAGGAAAACTATGATGATTTTGACCATGTCATTAAAAGAAAACCAAAGAATAGCTGAACAATAGAAATAAATATGGCAGGTAAAAACTAGGAATAAGATGGCAGCAAATGAAACAAAAGACATAGGAGAGAATGGAAAGAGCTGTGAAAAAAGGACACTACTCCAACAAGTCTTACATCTGAAATGGAAGAAAGGCATCAGGATTAAAATAAACTAAAAAAATAACATTCATCTTGGTTGCAATTTAAAGATAGTAAAGAAGAAAAACAAAGAAAACAGGTTTGATAACAAAATAATTATTGAAAATTAAGTATGATTATTAAATAAAACTTTGAAATATTAATAAATTAACAATTATGCATAGTTTTACACAGATATAACAATAAATCAATTCAATTTTTTATTCATACTTGATAATAAATGAACTGAAATTAACCAACTACTGAATCGTTTAAAACTTAAAAGATAAATTATCAAGTTGAAATTAGCAATTACCTATCAATTCCAGTTCCAAAAATTCTTGATGATATCTAGAAATATTATTTTCCTGTAGAGCTACTCGTTTTGTTGGCTGTTCTATTTCCACATCTGATGCATCACTTTCATTCAAATCACATTTAGGTGGTTTCATGTCAGGCGATCCCAACAAAGATCTTATGGATCTACTCCTTTTCTTTGATAATAAAATACCTAAAAAATGTTTCTAGGTAAGTTGGAGTTCAACTGTATTGTGTTTTTAAATTATAACTAAACTTACAATAATTGATTCCTAATTTATCAAGCATTTCATACACGAAACACATGGGCTTGACACTCATAAGCTTAGCACACAAGAATCAATCAAAACTTCGGTGAGCTTTGTGTCAATTATCAAAGTTCGAAACAAACTTGCTGTATCCAAAATATAACTAATTCGAATGATTGAATACAAAATATGAATACTACAGAAGTACATCTTTGTAACTAAAATTTTTACTATAGATTACCTTCTTAGGCAATTTTATAGTCTTTTTTGGTCAGGAATTTGTTTCTGAATCAATTGAGTAAGAGAATTCTATTTTGAGACGCCCACAGGTGTGACTTCTTTTTAAAGACAGATTGACATTGACCACAATTCTATAGTTTGTGTTCAACGCACAATTTTGAACCTCATGAAGTCCAAATATCTATCTGGTGGGGCAAAAGTAAAACGCAACTGTGTTTGACGCACAGATTTTAAAAACGACAATTTGGAACATGCGTTCATATGTCTTCTTCATTGAATAATAATTCGTATTCCAAATTTGTTTCTGAATCCAGTTTGTGTTTAAAAAACATTTTGAAACTCATGAAACCCAATCATTTTTCTGGTGCTTAAGGGGCAAGGAAGAATCAGACATTATTTGACACACAGATCTCAAAATGAGAATTTGGAACATGCGGTTGAAATTTACACACTCATGTGCTTGAATGGGTTTTTGAATTGTACATTTGGAAAGCAAGTAAATGTAAATAATTTATTAAATAGATAATAAAACCAAATTGTTACAGACACCTGTAACATATTAGTTAATTGTGATTTTTGTAATTTTAAGAGAATGAAATACAAATGGTTTGAAATTGAAACACTATGATTATCCCAAGTAACAAAAAATTTCGTACAACTATTAACTTAGCTCAACTCATTGTTTATTCTCTCAATAGTTTATAAACCAAAATAATATTTAGATTTATGTGATTATTAATTATATTATTGTTAACAATATACAGTTCTGTTTTATTAAAATAAAAAGGACAATTCATTGTGGAATACATCAAAAAAATGAATATGAAAGATTGAACAATTAATTAACTAAACGAATTACAAATTAAATCTATTTATTATGTTTTTAATTGCTAATATCCTAGTAAATGAAGTAGTTTTCAATTGAAAAATTTCATCTGTATATTGACAAAGAAATTAACAGATATACATTGAAAGAGGTTCATTGTTTTTTTTACATTAAAATTTTTAGATAATCTTAATTTTAACTACATACATTGATGTCTATCAAAAAAGTTATCAAGTTGAATAAAAGATATTTTTAAAACCTAATAGAATAATTAGTTATAATTACCATTAGGTGTAAATGGATTTACATTAGCTGCTGGCCTTTCTTCTTTTCTCGGATATGCCGTTGCTACGGCCCTAGGTTTACCAAATAATCTGCTTCTCGGAACAGGTGTGTCTGCTGATGAATTGTGTATAATGGTCTTTGGTGTCAAAGGACTATCAAATAATCTTAAAGCCCTAACTCTCTTATAAGGAGGACTAAATGAAACAGTCTTTGGTCCAGGTGTTAAATTGTTATCACATCCAGAAAATTCTAATTTTCTTGGTCCATGTTCTTGCTTAGGGCTACAGAAAGCTACATGATCACTAGTATCAATATCACAAGACAATTCAAAAGACATATCGCAACCTGACGATGTATCTAACTCATCTGGTTCGTTCAACTCCTCTTGTAGACTTCTCGCGAAAGACATTTCGATAACTGAAATTCACCAAATTTAAAAAAATCACTTTTACTTATTTCTAAAAAATTTTTTCCGTAAACAAAACACGCCATTCATAGGAAACGGTTAATTTGATGTTTAATGCATCTGCAATTCAATTAGACCAATCGTAAAGCTTGAAATCCAAATTATCATGTCAGATTACTTTTGATTGGTTGAAAACAATGTATATCAGCGACGTCTTACGGAGGGATAATAAACTAAGCAGATAAATAGGTTTTGTTTGATATTCTAAATTAAATTTAACGTTTAAAAATATGATTTACTCAGATGTATTTTGGATTCTCATTTATTAACGATCAACCGTTCTTAAAAAGAATCTTTCTTCCCAAAATATATTTATAATTAACAAATTTTTACGGCGTCTATCTGTGTGGAACGAGTATGTTCTGTAGACACGTTTACATATATATTTTAGCAACCATTTTTGGATTTAAGTCTAAAATTATTATAGTAAAAAAATCAAAGTTTGGTTAGCAAATTAATAATTTAGGATATATTTGACAATAATACGGCTTTTCAGAAATTATGCTCATAGTTTCCGAAATGTTCTAATGAGAAATACCGTAATTAAATTGAAGTTTGGATCATAGACATTTAGTAATATTACTATGTCTATGGTTTGGATGTTATATATATGGTAACACCATAGACATATAAATTCTAGACTGTTGTATAGATATGAATAAATTAAAAAATGTGTGCCAATTTTAGAAAGAAACAGCCTCTTGTCTAAGATAGACCTAAAAAGATAAGGGAATAAAGAAATAGAACGGTGGAAGGAGCACGCTACAACAAATTAAAAGGAACCACTTGTCAGATATAGCTTTACTGAAACTTTCTTCGGATATCATATTAATATTGGAACACGAATTTCATCGAACGAACAGTCTACAATTACTAGGTCTATGGATATTTTCTTTGATTCATATTTATAATCATCGAACTCGATAAATAAATTTATAGAGTTCGATGTTTATAATATACCTCATAGTGACATTGTTTTTTATACAATACGTATATGAGTTGGTAGCATTGTTTGATTACACTGTTTTAAACTTAAAATTCCAAATAAACGTATTTATCTTAAGTAGAACTGATTGTTTGGGAATGTTTCCGTCTTAATTTTTTAATTCATATAATTTAAATTATAATAAATAAATTAACCTGTTTATGAAGCTAATGCAAAAGATTAGTTATGGACTCTGCTATTACTATTGGTGGCTATATAGTTCCAAACGAAGTGAACAGTGAATTTTATAATACGACGCCTGCGACAATGGAACAAGATTCTGAAATAAATAGGATTTGTAAAGAAATATCATATTCTACAGAAACCATTAAACCAAATGATGTATATAGTGTTTTGATAGATAATGTATACGACCCTTCTAAGTTTTGGTTAATCTTGCACGTAAAGGAAAGACAACTATTTGAACAATATATAACTAATTATTATAAAGAGAAGAAAATTCTAATGACGGAGAATCATATAAAAATGTATGCAACCTGCATAGTGTGTATAGATTCTGTATATTATCGTGCAATTGTTTTACCTACACTTCTACAAAATAAAGCAAAATTACGTGTCTTTTTAATAGATTATGGCCAGTGTGTGAATA